>NC_133371.1:48552630-48622630 GCF_049309525.1 Garra rufa | reverse complement strand
CAGAGTTTAATCCGTGTCTGATTCTCAAACACTTGTTGAATGAATGAAATCTCTCTTACCCAGATCCCGCCGGACTCTCGCAGCAGCCGAACCCTGAAAACTCTTCCCAGCGTAGAAGATGAGATGAACCACCGCGAATATCAGCAAAACTACAGCGATGATGTACAGCAGAACGTCTCTGCGCTTCTTCCTGTGAAGAAGCACGTCTGTCCTCATCATTCCCACCTAAAGACTAAAGACACGGCAGGAGGAGACGCATGGAGCCTCTGACGTTCAGAGAGTGTGTGAGTCAGGGTTAGAAGAGTGTGTGAGTGTCACGGGACTCATTTTTCTGCATGAATGAGTCTTAAGCCTTCAGGCCTGAAGTGGTTTGACAAATACAAATGTTATCCTGCACAATGATGTGCCTCTTAAAGAGATCATTTGATTCTCTGCGCATGTTGAGTCTGTGATCACTCTGATATATACTTCCGCTTAAAAGTTTGGGATCAGTAAGATTTTTTTTTTTTTATGATTCATACTTTTTATTTTCTTCAATGGACAAACAATATATTCAATTTACAGATAATTAAATGTTTTATAAACCCCTCCCCCTAGCCCATCCAAACAACGTGTCAGGTACAATTATTTGTAAATTGCTATCATATATCTACTAAACACAAAAAATAATACAATCATCTTAAAATGGAAAAAAAGGAAAAGAAAACAAAAAATATAACAAGTTAAATAATTTACATTCTTTCAATGTGTCTCACCACAAGGACTTTAGAGTTCCTCAAGAAATGCCAAATATCTACCCCACCTTCTCTCGTAAACTTCTATTTTTTCAAGTAATCTATATGACATTTTTTCATATGCTGCCACCTTACCCAATTCTGCAACCCATTCTTGAAAAGATGGTGAACCTGCTGACCGCCAACCCCTCATAATAATTTGTCTCCCTATCATAATACTTATTTGAATCCACTCTATCATCTCAACATCAGCACTTAATAAAAGTGGGTCTCCTAAAATGTAAATACTTGGACAAAATGAAAAGCAGCATCCTGATACCTCTTGAATATAATTATGAACCTTAATCCAAAATTCCTGTATTTTAACACAGGACCACAGAGCATGCACCAGGTCTCCCTCTTCACTCTCACATCTCCAGCATTCAGCAGAGTCCTTTAAACCAAGTCTGAAAAGCCTGCTCGGGGTCCAATAAAAACGATTTAATATTTTGAACTGTATAAGTCGTACTCCAAGATTTCTTGACATTACTTTACAATTTTGACAGATTTTAATCCAATGTTCATCACTAAATGTACAATTTAAGTCCTTACTCCAGACCACTTTAAGCGCAGAATGGAAATTACAATCTGCCTTGTCCATTAACCATCTGTAATATATTGAAACCTCATGTCCTCTACCATATGCTGTTAGAATTATAGACAAGATATTATCTTTTTCTGGAGCTTGACTACCAGTCCTAAAAGTCCCACATAATAGATGTCTAAACTGTAAATATCTCCAAAATTGTCTTTTATTAAGGCCAAAAGTTTGAATTAATTGGCTAAATGATTTTAAAATGTCATTCTCATAAACATCCCCTAACTTCAAAATACCCTTCTCTATCCATTCTTTCCAAAAAAAAGTTGACTTTCCGATACACAATTTGGGATTCAACCAAATACTTGAAGCTGTGTTCAAGAAGGGGTTAAACTTAAATATTTTTGCTATTCTTTTCCAAATTGATTGGAGATGTGATATTATTGGGTGAGATTGCACTTTTTTGGGTAGCTTGACGGACAAGCATTGTAGTGGTGGAAGGGGAGGTAGGATAGCTTGTTCAACATTAAACCAAGGTGGGGCCCTCTCTGGAGGGAGGGACCAATGAGCTAAATGTCTCAGGCTGAAGGCGTAATAATAAAATAAAAGTTTAGGAAGTCCCAGTCCTCCTTTGTCAACCGGCTGTTGCAACTTACTCATATGCAACCGTGGACGCTTATTATTCCAAAGAAATGACTTAGTTAACTTTTCAAACTGTTTAAAATATTGCATAGGAATCTCTACTGGGATTGACTGAAGTAAATAATTAATTCTCGGAAGGCAGTTCATTTTAAGAACATTCACCTTACCCCAAAGAGACAAATTTAGTGATGACCACCTCCCTACATCATTTGAAATTTTTTGTAGTAATGGTTCTAAATTCACTCTTACTAAATCTTTAAGTTTATGAGGGAAGAGAATACCAAGGTATCTCATACCTTGTTTGGGCCACTGAAAGGGAGCGGGCTGGAAAAATGACACAGGGCAATAAGCTGTCAAAGGAAGAGCTTCAGACTTTGACCAGTTAACTTTGTAACCAGAAAGCTTAGAAAATGAATTAATAATCTCCAACAAACATGGCACTGAATTTTGAGGCTCTGAGACAAACAATAATATGTCATCTGCATACAACATCAATTTGTGAACTGTTCCCTCCACAGAAACCCCAGGAAAGCTTGTACTTGCTCTTATAGCTGCTGCCAGAGGTTCTAAAGCCAAGCAAAACAGCAACGGAGATAATGGAGATCCTTGACGGGTCCCTCTTGCTAGCGTAAAATAAGAAGAAATTTGTCCATTAGTCTGTACTGCAGCTTGGGGTCGCGTATACAGTAATCGTATCCATTTTAGAAAAACATTCCCAAACCCAAAAACTTTTAATGTCTCAAACAAATACTCCCATTCAACACAGTCAAAAGCTTTTTCCGCATCCAGTGAGATTGCTGCCACTGGACCATCGGAATCAGCCATTGACCACATAATATTAATAAGTCTCCGGATATTATCTGCCCCATTTCTACCATGTATAAAGCCCACCTGATCCCCGTGCACTAAACTAGTAACAACCTTGACCAGCCTGTTTGCCAAAATTTTAGAAAGTATTTTAACATCTACCGGCATTAAAGAGATTGGGCGATAACTCTTACAATCAGCTGGGTCCTTGTCTTTTTTAAGTATAAGAGTAATTAATGCCTGCGTCAATGTAGATGGTAGTTCTTCTTTCTCCATTGCCTCATTATATAAATTTAGCAGCAGTGGAGATACCTCAACTGCATAGCATTTAAAAAACTCTGCAGTAAATCCATCTGGCCCCGGAGACTTAGAAGAGGGTAAGGACCTGATTACTTCTAAAATTTCTTCAATTGTAATGGGGGAGTCAAGTCCACTTTTCTGTTCTTCTGTCAGCTTGGGTAAATTTAATGAGTCCAAAAAATCCCTTATATCATTATCCCCTGCATCACAAGTAGATGTGTATAAATCTATATAAAATTTCCTAAAAACTTCATTTATGTCCTCTAACTTGGTTACAATTATTCCTTCAGCTGACTTAATAGAGGGAATTAGAGACGACATTTCTCTTTGTTTAATATAATTTGCAAGAAACTTGCCTGCTTTGTCACCAGATTCAAAATATTTCTGTCTTGCCCTAAATAACCCAAACTCCACCTTCTTTGATAATATATCATTGTACTTATATTTTAACTGAGTTAAATATCTCAGGCCTTCAGGTGTGGTCTTTTTCATCATCTCCAATTCACTCTCTTTAATTTTCCTTTCCAAATTAGCCAGGTCTCTATTATTACATTTTTTAGAGTAAGAAGCATACTGAATAATAAATCCCCTTAACACTGCCTTCAAAGCTTCCCAAGCAATTCCTGCAGAGGGCGCAGTTGCCAAATTTGTCTCTTCGTAAATTTTGATTTGAGTTTTTAATGCCTCCTTAAACTCTGGTTTTTGCAAAAGCGAAGAATTAAATCTCCATCTGTAACAGCGTTGACTAACCTGACGTGGGCTAATTTCCATACTAACCCAAGCATGATCTGATATTATAATGGTGCCAATAGAACAAGTAGAACAAGAAACGAGAGACTTTGTTACCAAAAAATAATAAATTCTAGAATATAGCTTATGTGGAGCAGAATAGAATGTATACTCTCTTCCATCTGGATTCAGAATCCTCCAAATATCTACTAACCCAAAGGTTTTACAGATATTTTGTAATTTCACATAAGCCTTGGGCATTTTACTCTTTGATAAATGGCTCCGATCAAGCACTGGATCAAGCACCAGATTCAAATCCCCACCTAAAATAATGTCACACTGCCCATTTGCAAGTAACATGCCCTCTAAATTAACGAAAAAAGTATAATCATCGATATTTGGTGCATAAACATTGGCAAATAATATGTTCTGCCCATGCACCTCTGCCAGTATAATAAGAATTCTCCCTTCTTTGTCTTTAATTTGCTTTATACATTTAAATTGTAACTGCTTATTAACCAATGTAATCACCCCCCTACTATTACTTGTACCCTCATTATAAAATACCTTCCCGACCCAACCCCCCAGTAACTTCTCTGCTTCCTTCTGTAAAAGATGAGTTTCTTGAAGAAACACTACGTCATATTTCTCCACCCTTAGTTTTGACATAACCTTCTTTCTTTTAATTGGATGTCCTAACCCCTTTACATTCCATGTGGTGAGACGCAGTACTCTAGATAGATGCACTACTAGCTTTCAAATAATATATATAAAAAGTAGCAATTATAATCGTACATGCACAAACTTGCGACTGACATCCCAACCCCAATTTTAACGAAATGAACTGCGCTTGAACAAGAACAGAGCGCAAAATTGTCAAGTCATTATAAAGAAATGTCCTTTCAACAACAAAAACTTGACGGTCCATGACTCGCGTGCAGGTGAAAGGCCCACCAGTTTCCCACCATCGCCGCAAAATGATCAATCTCCGGTCCAAATGTATGACCTCAGAACAAAATACCCTTTATAAAGGTTCAAAACATATTAATGAAATCAAGACTACTATATAACATCAGATATCACATTAAGGATCAGTCCCGTTACTGTCCCATTTCAGTGATATACTTCAAGGCTTCTTTTGGGCAAACGAAGCGTTTATATCCCTCGCTAGTCTCGATCCTTAGGGTCGCTGGATACATCATCGCAAATTTCACCCCTCGAGCATGAAGGGCTCTTCGGCATTCTCTGAACTTCTCTCGCTTAAGTTGTGTCGGGATCAGTAAGATTTTTAATGCTTTTTAAAAGAGACCTTTCTGCTGATCAAGGCTGCGTTTCCTTGATTAAAAATACAGAAAAAAAAAATTTAATATTGTGAAATATTTTTGCAATTTAAAATAGTGCATTTCTATTGTAATATACTTTAAAATATAATTTATTCCTGTGATGTAAAGCTGAATTTTCAGCATCATTACTGCAGTCTTCAGTGTCACATGATCCTTCAGAAATCATTCTAATATGTTTAATGTTTAATATAATTTTTGGAACCTGTGATATTTTTTAAATAAAACGTTAAAAAGAACAGCATTTATTTAAAATTGAAAACTTCTGTAACAATAAACACCTTGTTCAAAGTTTAGGGTCAAACTATGAAAGAAATTAATACTTTTATTCAGCAAGGATGTGTTTAAAATGATCATATTTATATATTTGAATAAAAAATGTTCTTTTAAACTTTTTATTCATTAAAATATCCTGAAAAAAGCATCACGGGACCAAAAAAATAAGTATATTCAAATGAAAAAACTGTTATTTTAAATTGCTATAATATTATTTTTTTCTGTATTTTTAATCAAATAAATGGAACTTTGAAAAGCATAAGAGACTTTCGTAAAAGAAAAAACCCCATTACAAATCTTATTTTTAATCTTATCTTAAATGTTTATTTGATTAAAAATACAGAAAAAAATGAAATATTTTTGCAATTTAAAATAGTGCATTTCTATTTTAATATACTTTAAAATCAAATGTATTCCTGTGATGTAAAGCTGAATTTTCAGCATCATTACTGCAGTCTTCAGTGTCACATGATCCTTCAGAAATCATTCTAATATTCTGATTTATTACTTTTATTATCAATGTTGAAAACAGTTGTGCTGCTTAATACTTTTGGAACCTGTGATACTTTATAAATAAAATTTTAAAAAGAACAGCATTTATTTAAATTTCAAAAGTTTCAATTTTAATTTCAATTTATTTAAAGTTCAAAGTTTAGGGTCAAACTATGGAAGAAATTAATACTTTTATTCAGCAAGGATGTGTTAAAATGATCATATTTATATTTTGAATAAATGCTGTTCTTTTAAACTTTTTATTCATCAAAGAATCCTGACAAAAGCACCATAGGTTCCAAAAAATATAAAGCAGTACAACTGTTCCCAACATTGTTAATAAAAGTAATAAATCAGTAAATTAGAATGATTTCTGAAGAATCATGAGACACTGAAGACTGGAGTAACAGCTGATGAAAATCACAGAAATAAATTATCTTTTAAAGTATATTCAAATAAAAAAACTCTCATTTTTAATTGCAATAATATTTCATAATATTACTTTTTTTTAAGAGACTTAAAAAATAAACATTACACTTTTTTTTCCCTTACTTATTTTTAAATTATATTGAAATATTTTAATATAAATATTTTGTTTAATATTTTAATTTAGTAGTAGTAATAATAGAAATTTATAATTTATTTTTAAAAATCACTGTGATTATTATTATTATATATTATTTACAATAAAATTAATATGTAATCTTAAAATTGTCAGCCAAATTGTGCAAACAAGCAGCAAATCTGAAACATAAAACATCACATATTAAATAATAATAGCATTTTTATCCATTTTTTAACCCTAAATTGTACAGTGTTACCTTTTTCCTATTATGAGCTGTTATTATTTTATTATTTGATGCTGCAAAGATAAATGTTTTGATTCATCTCAAGATTCAGTCAGATCAGGAGGAATAGAGTTCAACATTAGACTTTAATCAGCTTTACAAAGATAAAAAGATAAAGCAAAACGGTTCTTAATGAGTATGAAAATGTTAAGGAATCTGTTTCAAAATGACAGAACTGAATGTGTTTGAAATATAAATACATGTGAGTACAGTAAAAATAGAGGATTTACATGTTAATGTACAGACGGCGGTGATCACGTCAGTTCAAACACACTTCATTGCTGTTATTATTATGGAGCTAAAATAGTCTCAAAATAAATCAAGCAACATTTTGCTAATTGAAAGCATCAAGCAAAGCACTTTATTATTGGCTAGACATAAAACTCACATCTGATTGGCCAGAGCAATTGAAATATACAGTATATACAATATGGAAATGTTCAGAGATGTGCTAAAATATTTATTTAATAATAGCATTTTAAGCAACGTTTAACATTTAACTGAAACCACAGTTATAATGCATGAAAATACTCATTGTTACACCTTCAGAAAATCTAATGCATTAAAACATGACAAATAAACTTTCAAATAAACTAAAGCCCGTAGGTATTTCCGACTTTTTATCTTGCAATTCTAATTTTTTATCTTTACATTTTTGTCTTTTTCTTGCAATTGCAACTTTGTTTCTCACAATTCTGACTTTTTACTTGCAATTGCGACTTTGTATCTTTCAATTCTGATTTTTTTTCTTGCAATTGCGAGTTATAAAGTCCAGTTCTGATGAGAAAATGACTAATGTTTACAGAATTGAAAGTTTATATCTCACAATTCTGACTTCACTTCTCAGAATTGTTTATATCTTGCAATTCTGACTTTATGACTCGCAATTGCGAGTTTGCATCATGCAATTGTGAGAAAAAGCCAGAATTGCGAGTTTGCATCATGCAATTGTGAGAAAAAGCCAGAATTGCGAGTTTGCATCATGCAATTGTGAGAAAAAGCCAGAATTGCGAGTTTGCATCATGCAATTGTGAGAAAAAGCCAGAATTGCGAGTTTGCATCATGTAATTGTGAGAAAAAGCCAGAATTGCGAGTTTGCATCATGTAATTGTGAGAAAAAAAGTCAGAATTTGCAAGTTCCTTTGCAAGAATTTGCAAAGTTGCAATAACCTTTAAAAAAAAAAAAATTCAGTGTCAGAAACAGGCTTCCATACGAATATTATAATGCATTTTAACTTTATAATTATTTATAAAAATATATAATGCATTTTAACATACAGTATTGCATTACACATAAAGGCTTTGTTTAATGAATGTGAACCAGCTACTGCACTTGTGGCATTAATTTCGAGACTATTTTAGCTCCATATGTTAATTCTGACAACATGAATCATTGTCCATCTTTGTGTTTTTGTTCTTGAAGCTCAGTGATGAGAGTTTATTCATCAATAACAGATGAAAGAAAGCATATCTGAGGACTGCGTGAGAAAGCGGTTCCAGTTTTACAGTGAGCTGAACATGTTGCATCTTGCAATTTTCTCAGAACAGTGAGATATAAACTCACAATTGCGAGAAATAAAGTCAGAATTATGAGATATAAACTTTTTTTTTGCAATTGCAATTTTCTTGCAGTTGAAACATTGTATCTTTTAATTAAAAAAAAATCTCACAATTTCAACTTTGTATCTTTTAATTGTGACTTTTTTCTTGCAATTTCAACTTTGTATCTTTCAATTCTGACTTTTTCTCGCAATTGAGAGTTTGTATCTAGCAATACTGACTTTTTTCTCAAAATTGTGGGATATAAACTCACTATTGCGAGTTACAAAGTCCAGTTCTAAGGGGAAAAAAAGACAAATATGTTCACAGAATTTCAGTGTATATCTCACAATTCTGACTTAACTTGCAATTGCAATTTATATCATGCAACTCTGACTTTATTTGCTTTTTAACAGTACATAATGCATTACACATAAAGTCTTTGTTTAATGAATGTGAACTAGCTTCTGCATTTGTGGCACTAATTTTGAGACTATTTTAGCTCCATATGTTAATTCTGACAATATGAATCATTGTCCATCTTTGTGTTTTTGTTCTTGAAGCTCAGTGATGAGAGTTTATTCATCAATAACAGATGAAAGAAAGCATATCTGAGGACTGCGTAAGAAAGCGGTTCCAGTTTTACAGTGAGCTCAACATGTTTCATCTTGCAATTTTCTCAGAACAGTGAGATATAAACTCACAATTGCGAGAAATAAAGTCAGAATTGTGAGATATAAACTTTTTTTTTGCAATTGCAATTTTCTTGCAGTTGAAACATTGTATCTTTTAATTTAAAAAAAATTCTCACAATTGCAACTTTGTATCTTTTAATTCTGACTTTTTTCTTGCAATTTCAACTTTGTATCTAGCAATACTGACTTTTTTCTAAAAATTGTGGGATATAAACTCACTATTGCGAGTTACAAAGTCCAGTTCTAAGGAAAAAAAAGACAAATATGTTCACAGAATTTCAGTGTATATCTCACAATTCTGACTTAACTTGCAATTGCAATTTATATCATGCAACTCTGACTTTATTTGCTTTTTAACAGTACATAATGCATTACACATAAAGGCTTTGTTTAATGAATGTGAACCAGCTTCTGCATTTGTGGCACTAATTTTGAGACTATTTTAGCTCCATATGTTAATTCTGACAATATGAATCATTGTCCATCTTTGTGTTTTTGCTCTTGAAGCTCAGTGATGAGAGTTTATTCATCAATAACAGATGAAAGAAAGCATATCTGAGGACTGCGTGAGAAAGCGGTTCCAGTTTTACAGTGAGCTGAACATGTTCACACTCCTTTGAGAGATCGATTCTGTTCTGTTCACACACTCGATTCACTCTGAAGAACACTGAATTCACATTAAACCCGTGCAGCGTGAACAGAAGTGGTTTTTAAGGCAGTGATGTACAGAGAATCCCATTCTGATTCTCTCCTCATCCTCACACAGAGTTCATACTGATCTCACGATCACACGATCGACACGCTGCACCTGATCTGATGGAAACGTCCTCCGCTGCCGTTCTGTCTGGATGAGCTGCAGTTCCAGGTCATCTCCCGTCCAAAGACAACTAGTGAGGTCTGTGTTTGGGTCAGAGAAGGGCTGGTCATGAGCGCTGTCTCCAGTGTCCGGAGCTCCTCTGAGCCACACGCGTGCAGGACGCGCAACACGCTTTCTGATAGTAGTCGTACACGCAGAGACGCGCCTGCACCACCACGTTACAGTTGAAGTATTTATCACGACACTTCTCATCTGAAACACACAAATTCAACAGGTGCAACGGTGAAGCTCATGAAAACATGCACACGTCATCCTAAAATCAGAAGAAAAGAAACACATTTTTGCACAAGGATGAATGATAATCTTTTGCAGAAATAAATACTTTGCATAAGAAATGAAGCCTATTTTTGAATTCTGACATTATGTTCATGATAACTAAGCAGATTTTCATGCAAATGCTCACTGCTATCTGTTTTTTGTTTTGTTTATTTGAATTTAGCACTTTTTATGATTTTATTAATTTGTATTATTTTCATCTCACCCTACCCTAAAATCATAAGAAAAAATTTATTTTTTCATTTTCATATATTTTTTCTGTTTGCATTTTGACATTATATTTATGATAATTAAGCACATTTTCCTACAAATGTCTCATTACTGCAATGAGTTTTATTTTGTTTATATTTAGCAATTTTATGATTTTATTAATTTGTAGTATTTTCATCTTACCCTACCCTAAAACCGTAAGAAAAACAAACAAATATATATATATATATATATATATATATATATATATATATATATATATATATAAATCATAAATATATAAATCTTGTTTTCGTATTTTGACATTATATTCGTGATTATTAAGCATATCATTACAATGATTTTATTCATTTTTAGTATGTGTTTATTTTGATTGTGTTTAATTTACAGGTTAAATATTTATCGTAAAGATTTTCATCTGAAAAACACCAAAGTTATTAAATTAAATTATTATTATCTGTTATTAGTTAATATTATCTGTTTGATTTTGATTGTTTTTATTTTTAAATAATTTGTAATTAATTAATTAATTAAATTTATTACTATAATAGTATTTTAGTTTTTTTTGCTTTGTTTTTTAATGAAAGCAAACTTACTCTAATATATAGAAGCTACGGAACAAAAATGAGATAAAAACTGAAAAAAAAAAAAAACAAGTCAAAATTAAGTGCGTTTTTGCCAGGGGGGTAACTAAAATAATCTTGTTTTCTTTTTGAAATAAGATTTTTTTTTGCGTATCTCATTGGCAGATTATTTAGCTTGTTCTAAGCAAAAACTCACAAGAAAACAAGAAAATAATTTTTACTCGTCTAGAAAATCCTTCTTGATTTAAGAACTTTTAGATATTTTGGCTGGAAACAAGATAAAAAAATCGAAAAAAGAAAAGCACTTTTTGCAGTGTAAGTTTTTTTTTTTTATCTCAGCAGAAATAAACTTTTATAGTAATATAATGTTTGCTGCTTATATAAATACCAGCATGATTCAAATAACTTCAATAACTTCAAATAACAAGTCATTATTATTCATATTTAATATTTAATATTCATTTTCTTCATGCAAAACACAATTTCTTTCATTTGATTTTGAGCAAATGTGTCAAGATTTCCAGAGGTGCTTTTATGAAATGAGCACAGCTGAATATGCAGTGGCATGTTTACATATTAATGAGGCGACTGACCAATCAGAGGCAGGCAGGGCTCAGGGTGACACTCCTCCTTGTCGTGTGGCTTCAGTGTTTCCTGGCAGCGGTCGCTAGTCGTCATTTCATCAGACAGACAGCGCACCTCTCTCACGCGGTAGCCCGTCTCACACGTCTTTGAGCACTGCACACAAACATCACAGAAGAGCCACATGCGGTTATGCACTTCTTAGGGCAGTTTTAAGTGTGTTTGGATGGTGTGATGGTCTCACCGTGCTCCAGTCGGTGTGGTACCACTTGGCTCCACAGGTTTTGATGAAGCAGCTCTGTTGGCTGAGGGGTTTGTCCAGAGATGAGCACTCGAACGCCGGCATTACGGCCAAACCCTCGTCAGACCGCATCAGACACACCACCGCCCTCTGCTGACTGCCGGAGCCACACTCCGCCGAACACTGACGCACACACAAACACATCAATATTGACATAACCACTAACACTTTCATCACAGAAACCCTGCTCAAGTCAAATACTTTCATTAAGTTAATATGTGACTCTGGTTATATTTGTAGCAATAGCCAAAAATACATTGTATGGGTCAGAATGATCAATTTTATGCCAAAAATTATTAGGATATTAAGTGAAGATCATGTTCCATGAAGATATTTAGTAAATTTCCTACCGTGAAAATATATCAAAACTTAATTCTTGATTAGTAATACTGTATGAATTGTTTGGACAGCTTTAAAGGTGATTTTCTCAATATTTAGATTTTTTGCACCCTCAGATTCCAGATTTTCAAATAATTTTAAATCATTTAAATTTTAAATCATGAAAATGCTAAATTTGGAGCACAGGTATTATTGTAGCATAAGCCAAAAATACATTATATGAGTTAAAATTATGCATTGCTCAGAACTTCATTTGGACAGCTTTAAAGGTGATTTTTTCAATGTTTTGATTTTTTTGCACCCTCAGATCCTAGATTATCAAATAGTAGCCAAATATTGTCCTATCCTAACAAACCATACATCGATGGAACCTTGTTTATTTAGCTTTTTAGATGATGTACAAATCTCAATTTTAACAAATTGACCCTTATGACTGGTTTTGCGGTTCAGGGTCACATTTGTCAGTAATTTATCAACACATACTATATTGCATCTTCTTCAGTGTTTATTTTGATAATTTATTTTAATTTTGCATTTTGATTACATAGTACTTATTTAGTTTTTTAATTAAACATTTAGCAAGTGTTATATTTTGATTGCTTTTTTAAATAATTTATATCAATTTTGCATTCTGACTTGATTTTTTTGTGTTTTATTTTGTCTTTATTTAAAAAATGACTCAATTTTAATTTATCATTTTATGATCTAATAATTTTGAGTTTTTTTATTTCGAACGTTTTGTATTTTAAAATCATCAAGTGTTTTTTATTTGTTATAATTTTTACTCGTCTAGAAAATCCTTGATTTAAGCATTTTTAGATATTTTGGCTGGAAACAAGACTCTTAAAAAAAAAAAAAGAGTATTTTACTTACCGTACTGGCAGATAATTTTACTTATTTTAAGCAAACTGCACTTAATTTAGGTTTTTACCCTGGAAACAAGACTAAATATCTTACGTCATTTTGCTTATTTAGTAAATGCATCTTGATTTAAGAATTTTAAGATATTTTGACCAGAAACAAGACAAAAATACTGAACATCCACTCTGCAAAAGATGCTTTTCTTACTTAGATTTTTTGTCTTGTTTCCAGCCAAAATATCTAAAAATTCTTAAATCAAGAAAGATTTTCTAGACGAGTACAAATTATTGTCTTGTTTACAGAAAAAACAAGTATAAATTAAATGCCTTTTTGCTTGAAACAAGCATAATAATCTGCCAATGGGGTAAGAAAAATAATCTTGTTTTCTGTTTATAATAAGATTTTGTTTCTTACCCCATTCGCAGATTATTTGCTTGTTCTAAGCAAAAACTCACTTCATTTTGACTTTTTTCTGAAAACAAGATCATTTTTACTTGTATCGAAAATCCTTCTTTGATTTAAGAATTTTTAGATATTTTAACTAGAAACAAGACAAAAACAGTAAGATAAGACTTTTCTTGTAGTCATACCTGACTCCAGGGCCCGGTGAACCACTCTGTGCGGCTCTCACAGGGGCCGTTGTTGCAGGGCTGCACTTCAGTGGGTCGTTGAGAGCCGCAGCCCTCCAGAGGCAGACTGCTGACCTGATTGGTCAGACACTGAACGCTGCGAGTCCGCATACCCGCGCCGCAGTCCGCCGAACACTGCAAACCCAGCAAACATGTTCATCACATTTAGTGGAGCCAGCGAGAAACGCCTGATCAGACACTAGCGGGACTCACCTGAGCGCTCCAGTCGCTGAAGAACCAGCTCTTGGTACACGCACCCGCATCGCAGTTCTCCACATCGCTGGGACGCAGCTTCATGTTGCACTCGTCATCAGCCACAATATCACCCACATTACTCACACAGTGCACCTCACGTGACCTTTGACCCACACCGCAGGGCACCGAACACTGACAACACACACAGGGCGTAATGTTAACCAAGCCAAGCATAAATGAATGAAAGCATATGGGTAGCAAAATTCAATTTGAAATGTGATATGCAAAATGGCAATGTATTTCTGCATTTAAATGTATCTTTTCCCATACATACATATGTGCAACATTACAAAATAGCTGTAAACACTGAGAGATGTTGTGGCAGCAGGGTTGCCAGGTCCCAGAAAAATTTCCAGCCCAATGTTTACTCAAAACCCACCCAAAAGGAATGAAAACTAGCCCATTTTTTTTCAAACACAGCTGACAGCAACTTTATTTTATTAACCCTTTAAAATATATTTTAAAGTTTTATATTTTATTTTATATTTTATTAGCCCTTTAAAATAAGCATTTTGATTTTATTTATTCTATGTTTTGAATATAGCAAGACTTGTTTATATGTAGTTTATAGTTTCCTTTTTTAATTTTACCCTTTGTTTCATTTTAATTTAAAGCACTTTTCATAATGATTTTTTTCAGCACTTTTTCATAATCACACATATATGTAAAAAAAAATTCATAGATGTCTGGAATCTGAGGGTGAAAATAATCTAAATATTGAGAAAATCGTCTTTACAGTTGTCCAAATGAAGTTCTAAGCAATGCATAATACTAATCAAAAATAAGTTTTGATATATTCATGGTAGGAAATTTACAAAATATCTTTATGGAACATGATCTGTACTTAATCTTCCAATGATTTTTGGCATAAAAGAAAAATCGATCATTTTGATCCATACAGTGTATTTTTGGCTATTGCTACAAATATATCTGTGATACTTACTTTTGACTGGTTTTGTGATCCAGGGTCACATATGTATGGGGAAAAATGTCAATTTAAATACAGAAATACATTGCCATTTTACATATTGCATTTCAGATTGAATTTTGCTAACCATATGCTTCCATACTAATGTGTTACACACAATTAAAACTATGTTAAAATGTAAAAAAGTCATAAGGGTCAATTTTCTGAAATTAAGCTTTAGACATCATTTAAAAGCTGAATAAAAAAGCTTTCCACTGATGTACGGTTTGTTAGGATACAACAATGTCTGAAAATCAGGAATCTGAGGGTGCAAAAAAATCTAAATACTGAGAAAATCACCTTTAATGTTCTTAGCAATGCATATTAGTAATTAGTAGTTTTTACAGTAGAAATTCACAAAATATCTTTATGGAACATGATCTTTACTTAATATCCTAATGATTTTTGGCATAAAATCGATAATTCTGACTCGATGTATTTTTGGCTATTTTTACAATTATACCCCTGCTATTTACGACTGGTTTTGTAATCCAGGGTCACAAATTAGTATTATAAATGCAATGTTCTTTTATAAAATAATAATACTAATAATTGCAATTAGATGTGTTTTTCTAATTTGCAATTCTCAACCCCAAGCTCCGCCCACTGCCCCCGCTCACGTGTGTGGCCAATCAGCGGGGAGGAGGGGCAGTGACTGACAGCTGTCACTCACGGGGCTCCAGTCCGAGCGGATCTGCCACTCGCTGCAGATCTTCAGCTGGCAGGAGCTGCTGGTCTCGGGTCGCTCCAAGTGTCGGCAGCGGCTGCTGTGAACGTTCAGCGTACGGTTGGCGTACGCCTGGCGACACAGGACCTGACGATGCTGCATGCCCAAACCGCACGTCTTACTGCACTCGGACCACTCGCCGATGTCCCAGCTGAATACACATTGAAAATCAGCAGTGAGAGATGAGAAACCGGTCAGAATGTGAATTCTTATAGAGCAAACCAATCAATATTTAAATACAACAAAACCTACGAAAGCATAAACATCATTATATGTGACCCCAAATCACAAAACCAGTCTTAAAGGAGTAGTACATTTCAGGATTTCTCTCCATATAGTGGACTTCTATGGTGCCCCCGAGTTTGAACTTCCAAAATGCAGTTTAAATGCAGCTTCAAAGGGCTCTAAATGATCCCAACTGAGGAAGGAGAGTCTTATCTAGCAAAATAATCGGAGAAACAATGTTTCTAAAAACAATTACACTTTATATACTTTTTAATCTCTACACAGAGTACACACAAGAGCTAGACAAGACAAGCATTTGAAGTTAAAAAGTATATAAATTTGACTTTTTTTTTTTTTTTAGAAAATAACTGATCGTTTTGCTAGATAAGACCCTTCTTTCCTTGGCTGGGATGGTTTAGAGTCCTTTGAAGCTGCATTTTAGAAGTTCAAACTCGGGGCACCATAGAAGTCCATTATATGGAGAGAAATCCTGAAATGTTTTCCTCAAAAAACACCATTTCTTTACAACTGAAGAAAGAAAGACATGAACATCTTGGATGACAAGGGGCTGAGTACAATATCTGTCAATTTTTGTTCTGAAAGCGAACTACTCCTTTAAGTAGGTTTACTTAAGGTATATTTGTAGCAATAGCCAAAAATACATTGTATGTGTCAAAATTATAGATTTTTCTTTTATGCCAAAAATCATTAGGCTATTAAAGATCTTGCTCCATGAAGATATTTTGTACATTTCTTAGCATAAATATATCAAAACTTAATTTTTGATTAGTAATATGCATTGCTAAAAACTTCATTTGAACAACTTTAAAGGCGATTTTCTCAATATTTACATTTTTTGCACCCTCAGATTCTAGATTTTCAAATATTGTTCTACCCTGTCAAACCATACATCAATGAAAAAAACTTATTTATTTAAAAAAACAGACCCTTTTGACTAGTTCTGTGGTCCAGGGTCACATTTGACTTACACCACAAGATGTCAGTATAAGCTCAAGCTGACTGTTATTGAATCATTTACTGCAGTGTTCTTCAAATCTGGTCCTGCTGAGTTTACTTCAAACCTGATCAAACTCACTTGAAGCAGATCATCAAGCATTCAGGATCATTAGAAATACCAGGCAGTTTGATTAGGATTGGAGCTGAATGTTTCAAGAGCCCCGATTCACTGTGAACAGCTTAATCGACACACATGAAGAAGAAGAAGAAAAGACTCACAATGCAGGGCAGGGCTGGACGTTACAGGGTTCCTCCTGTGGGCTGGGTTTGGTGCTGCTGTCGCACAGAACGATCGGCACTTGAGCGTGAGTTACTCGATGAACACAGACGAACACAGTGAACCTGCTACCTGAACATCACATACAGTCAACAAATCAGCAACCAGCAAACCCTCAGGAATGTGTCTTTCTATCACTGTCTCACCAATGGATCCTCTGGAGTGAATGGGTGCCGTCAGAATGAGAGTCCAAACAGCTGATAAAAAACATCACAATAATCCACAAGTAATCCACACCACTCCAGTCCATCAGTTAACATTTTGACAAGACAAAAGCTGAAACAAATCCATCAAGACGTTTTTAACTAAAATATGAGTCCATAATCCATAATAACGCTTCCTCCAGTGAAAAAGTCCATCTCCTCCAGCCTCATGTTTATTTAGAGCTGTTTTGGCTTGTAAATGTCTGTGCAGATTTCTCTCCTGATTCAGACCAGACTACTTTCTCACTGGAGGAAGCGTTATTATGGATTATGGACTCGTATTTTAGTTAAAAAACATCTTAATGATGGATTTGTTTCAGCTTTTGTCTTTGTCTGGAGTGGTGTGGATTATTGTGATGTTTTTATCAGATGTTTGGACTCTCATTCTGACGGCACCCATTCACTGCAGAGGATCCATTGGTGAGCAAGTGATGGAATGACACATTTCTACAAATCTGATGAAGAAACAAACTCATCCTAATCTTGGATGGCCTAAGGGTGAGAACATTTTCATTTTTGGGTGAACTATTAGTGTTTCTGTAAATGAACACCTTGTCCGCAGGAGGCGCTGCAGTCTGTGGTGCCGCTGAGTTTCCAGTTATATTCTCTGACTCTGGTTGAAGGCGGAGCAGCAGGAAGCTGATTATCCGGGACTGGAGAAGGATATCTGACCCCTGGCCTCTCACGATCATCTGGGGTCGACCGGCCGTTTGCATCAGAACCAGCCTGACCGTTCACAGCATTCACTGTGGAGCAACGCAAGATTCATTGTAAAGATTGCAATATGATTTCACAAGACAGATCTCTAATATTCTAAAACAAACATTTCACAAGTGTGTTGGATTGCATGACCATGACATAAATCACATCTCTTCCCACATCCCTTTTCAAAAAATGAGCTTAATATATATTGACTAACCATCCAGCTGGTTCTCTTTAGGACGTGGGGCGTCTACGGCATTCTCTGACGGCATGATGAACTCATAATGAACGCCTGGATTGGGCTGCTGGTAGATCATCTGAGGACACACAAACACAGATGATCAGTGATGATTAGATGAGCGCATTACAAACTACTGTCAGCTACAGACTTTTAAAAATATTAGTAGTTCAAATATTAAAATTTCAAATATTAATTAGCAATTACAGGGCCAAGCACTAGGCAAGCAAGGCAGCAAGCAACTGAAGCAATAAGTAATTGAAGCCATTTAAAGATCAAAACTGGTAAAAAGTAATTAAAACAACCACTAGTAATATGATTTAATGTGTTATCACTTTTGACCAATAGGTGTGTTTAGTCTGAGGTGACAATGGCGCATAAAAAGTTTGGTGTCAATATGTCAAAGCTTTGCAGAGATACAGCCTGAGAGTCATTTTGGCATCATATTTCACATTTATTGCGGCACTGTACAAATATGTCTATCGACATGAAATCCCTAACTTTTTGTCAGCAGAGTCTAAAAATGATCTGACTTGATTTTGATGAAAATCAGAAGAACATTAACCAATAACAATAACTACTGTATTTCATATATTTAGATGAAATCCGTAACTTCTTGCCAGCATGGTCTGAAGATGATCTGAGCCAAACTTGGTGAAAATCAGACCAACAGTCTAGGAGGAGTTCGAATAAGTAGGTTTTTAACATAAATCAAAATGGCGGACAGGAAGTTTGGTATCTATGTTCTCTGCATGACCCAAAGAAAAGACTGAGACCAGTTTCAAAAGGCTAATACATTCAAAAGTTATTCGCATTTTTGCAAATTTCTATATAACTCTGCTGCCACAAAACCATCAGGGCAAGACGCCAAAGATACTTACTGAGTTTTGTAATGATACAGTAATGCGTTGTGTAAAAAAGTAGCGTTTTCGAAAACTAAACCTTACAGTTTTTGAATGTGTTAAACGATAACCATTTTATATATCGACATGAAATCCATAACTTTTTGCCAGCATGGTCTGAAGATGATCTGAGCCAAATTTGCTGAAAAAAGGGCCAACAGTTTAGGAGGAGTTCGAAAAAGTAGGTTTTTTAACATATCTATGTTCTTGGCATGATTATATTGAGACCAGTTTAATTACAATAGGCTAATATATTCAAAAGTTATTAGCATTTCTTTACTTTTTAAACTTTTGAGGTGGTGTTGCCACATAACTTTTTGAGTACCATCAGGGCCGACAATACATACTGAGTTTCGTAACAATACGGCAATGTGTTTGTAATTATAGCATTTTATGACAAAATTCAAAATGGCTGACATGGGAAAACTGGCATGCTTCACCGAATCTAAAGAGACCAGTTTTGTGACTTTTGGCCAAAACATTCAGACGTTATTAGCAAAAATAGCAATTTTTCATATCTCCTGACCACTAGGTGGCGTTTCTCTGAAACTGTGCAGGTAGCCTCAGGTCATGCTCGTTATAACACACACCAAGTTTGGTCTCAAAATGCCAAACCACTGCGGAAATACAGCCTTACATCCATTTTTGTGTGCTTTTCGTCAAATTCGTTTGTGCGTTATTTGAGAACAGTTTGACTAATGAACTTGAATTCCGTAACTTTGTGCCAGCATGGTCTGAAGATGATCTGAGCCAATTTTGATGAAAATCAGACAAACTGTCTAGGACGAGTTCGAAAAAGTAGGGTTTTTGAATTATTAAAAATAACAAAAAAACTAAACCTTACGACTTTTTAAGTCCGAGAATTTCTTATGCATTTTGACAGGTTTTTTCCTATTTGTAATCCTTTTCTATCAAAATGCTTGCTATGGATGCGAAAATGCAGAAAATCAAACTTGATCTGAATTTTATGACAGACGAAAGTTTTGGAGGCATTGTGTAAACGTTTATTTTTTAACAAGCGAAAATTTCAGACGAGAAAACATGCACAGACCTTAAGTGTTCATTTGACTCGGCATGAGCCAAGAATTGAGAGGAAAAATTTTCCTTCTAGACCTTACGGTTCAAAAGCTATTAGTATAAACATGAGTGAAATTTTGGACAAGTGGTGACGCTAGAGAGTTTAAGTTAGAGACTCCAAACTTGCTATGGTTAATGTTGAGACTGTCCTCTATCAGTGTGCCAAATTTCAGAACTTTCCAGCAAGCGGTTCAATGGGCTTCCATAGATTCAATAGAGGAAGAAACGGAAGAAGAATCAGATATCTTAACAGATAGAAAAGGTGCCTTCGAACCTTCGGTGCTTGGCTCCTAATAATAACAATACTTAACTCTACATTCTATTAGAGTTAAAAGAATAAAATAAAACATTATATTAATATAATATTACTTAAAAATGTGTTACAATGAAAGTGCCAACAATAGATATTCATTCACTCACAAACACATCCAGGATTTCATTGGTCGGCCCCTCAGCCAGGAAGGACTCTCCCGCAGTGCTGCTGATCTCATTGGGCCGTCGGTACGTGAACATCGTTCCCACTCCCTCATACATTCCTGGACGGTCAATGGCCCAGTTTCCATTAATAATGGATCGTCCAGACCGGCTGAGCAGGGCTGCACACACACACACACACACACACACACACACACACACACACACACACACACACACACACACACACACACACACACACACACACACACACACACACACACACACACACACACACACACACACACACACACACACACACACACACACACACACACACACACACACACACACACACACACACACACACAGTAGCTGCTCAGAGTTATGGCCAGATTGTTGCTGACAGGGAAGTTCAGCAGTTAACGGTGCTTCTGACACACGCTGACACGCACATAAAACTCAAAGCGCTCGCTGAATAACACACACAGCTCGGGCTCAGTGACCTCAGGCCAGCACACGGCTCATCTTTGCTCTCTGAGTGTTTACGTGGGATGTTTATTGAATCCCGTGGCTCATAAATCAGCAGAAGGAAAATCCGGACACTGTGAGAAAAGAATTTTCCATCCTCCGCTGAGTTTGTCATTGAATAAGCCGCGGTTAGTCCTGCAGCACTGACATCTGATCCTCCGCAACACAAACCATGTTCAGCTACTGGAAACAAGCAGCAAAAGCCTCACACTGTTGAATTAGAAACGCTGAGCTGGAGGCTGAATGATGGGGAATGCGTTTATCTGCGCAGCCGTGAAACCGCTGAGCAGCAGCGTGACATTCATTACAGCAGTGACTATAAAAACTCATTCAGTCTGGGTCTTTAACTAACAAACCGGCACTTACAGAGACTGAAATATACGTTAGGATGTTTTGCATTGTAATTGCACAGATCTGATGTGTTTTACAAGCGTATGTTGGTTAGGAGCTGGTTTAAAGTGAGGGGTTCTGAAATAGTTGGAGAAAACAGATCCTGATTTGACTTTTTAAGACACTTTTTAAGCCACGTAATTATAGCCAATCAGAACTCTAGTTCAATCTGTGTGATGTGACAGAAACTGTAAACATGTGATGGTGTGATGAAGGCTGGTTATAAGGAGCTAGAAAATAAGAGCCTTTCATTCCAGTAATTAAAACTGTAACAATAATGTTTTCAGAATTACACATTCCAACTATAAAAAATAATGACAGAAGAATGGTATAATTGGAATCACTGTTAAAATGTTTCTTTTTTAGCTGATGAATGAAAAAACCATTGACAGATCAGATCAGATTTGTATAAATGTGTCATTCCATTACTTGCTCACCAATGGATCCTCTGGAGTGAATGGGTGCCGTCAGAATGAGAGTCCAAACAGCTGATAAAAACATCACAATAATCCACAAGTAATCCACACCACTCCAGTCCATCAGTTAACATCTTGACAAGACAAAAGCTGAAACAAATCCATCATTAATATTTTTAACTAAAATATGAGTCCATAATCCATAATAACGCTTCCTCATGTGAAAAAGTGGTCTGGTCTGAATCAAGAAAGAAATCTGCACAGATCAAGCACAGTTTACAAGCCAAAACAGCTCTAAACAAATATGTGGCTGGATCTTGATGTGAGCGACAACAGGAGATGGACTTTTTCACTGGAGGAAGCGTTATTATGGATTATGGACGCGTATTTAACGCCTTAATGAAGGTAAGTTTTAGCTTTTGTCTTCTCAAGACGTTAACTGATGGACTGGAGTGGGTTATTGTGGATTATTGTGATGTTTTTATCAGCTGTTTGGACTCCCATTCTGACTGCACCCATTTACTGCAGAGGAGTTTTCAGTAATTACAGTAATTGTCATAATGTTATAGTTATCATAATAGTCATTGGTTATGGTTATAGTTACTCTCACATTATTAAGGAAAGGCCATTTGCAAAGATGCATAAAAACCCTTATACTCTCTTCTGCTGTGGGTGAAGCTGCATCACGAAATATTTGCACGAACATAGACGCATATGTAGATCGGGATCGGAGCTTTTCTTTCAAAAACGAAAGTAACATTAATCTTCTGTGTCTTCAGCGGCTCAGATGTCGGGAGTAAATGACTACTGCTGTGTTCATTATTACATCAGTCGCTCAATTAGAGTCTTCCTCTGCACCTGAGTCACACAATGGCGATCAGAGTCGGACTGTTTCAGCTCGGTGAGGGCGGGGCTAAGGTAAAGCGCTCATGTCAATCAACTATCATGGGAGGGGCCTCTGTCTGTCGTCACACCCACAAGAAGCTGAGAATGACCTGATTTTAAAAAGGGGATATTACGTTTAAAGATTAAGAAAATACCACTGGGTGGATTTTTATCATTGTAGGGTGGTTGTGTTCACAAACTGCCAACACACAATAATGTTCAAACAACATGGAAAAGTGAGTTTTGCATCCAAAGACCTCTTTAAGACTGGTTTTGTGGTCCAGGGACACAAATTTATCATTGTAATTGTTATAGTTATCATTATAGCAATTGCTATAGTTATGGTTCCTGAAGCGAATCTCTATTTTCTTACCCAGGTAGTTCCTGCTCTTCACCATCTCGGTGACGTTGATCTTGGTGGCTCCTGGCGGGATCTCCACGATCTTGTGATAGCCCACTTTAGACAGACTGTGCTCAAACAAGCCGGAGATGAGCTTACACGCACTGTTGTCCCCTCCGCACACGCCACACTTATCCGGAATCTTCCCAGAACCCAGGAAATCGTCGCAGCCAGCACTCTGACACACAAAAACAGACAGAAACACAATCAGTGACCTCTAATGAACACAGACACACTTTGACCTCTGCCACACTGTCATGTGATCACTTTATCTGGCTAATGGTTTGGACAGCTTGATCTCTTCCGAACACTGTACGTCTGTTTTCATGATGTGACGTTGACATGGCCGGAAACGACTATTAATCAGATGTCAGCGCTGGACACGGGGAATATATTTCTCTTTTCATCGCTTCATAAATCCAGCCCAGACTGTAAAACCGCAGGTTTAGCAAGCAGGTGCGGAAAGACAGGAGTGAAAAAGGACAGAAAGACAGAGAAAAACTCAAAATGAGAAAATGATGGAGAAAAACAGTCTGGAGCCAGTGAGCCTGTTGGAGGCACAGACACAAACACCCATAATCCCTTACTGAAGTCAGAGCCAGCGGTCACTCAGCATCTGACCTTCTGTCAAACCCTGTCCAGATCACCAGAAAAACGTCTGGAGTGCAGCAGTACTGATTCATAATCTGTGAACTCAAACACAAACACACAGCGCTCGCTGGAGACGAAGGAACGTTTGCCAGCAGGGTTGCCAGGTCTGTGAAACAAAACCAACCCAATCTTGTATTTTTCTGCTGTTATCCTCTCAATCGAAATAGTGTTACGGGAAGATCGCTCTAAACCGCAGACTTCAAAAACTTTAAATCTGTGGACTTGGCAACCCTGTTTGTCAATAATTAAAAACAGATCAAAATCAGACAAACTTTTGACTAAATAAGTTATTATGAAACTCTCCAACAAGTCGGACCAAAATACAAATCTTGATAATGACTTTCAAACTATGCACAATACAAAGAATCAAACAATTTTCCCCCAGCTGATAAACAATTAAAACATTGACAGTCAATCAGAATCCCTCTAAACAACTTCAGCATTTACAGTGGCAGATGACAAAATCAATGGAACATACTTGCCATTAAGGTTATAGAATATAAGGTTATGAGGTTAAATTTCGTAAAATGCATTGTCTTTATCATTAATATAGTTATCATTCAAATTATTGATCTATAGTTGTTATTCCAGTTACTGTTAAAGTAAACCAATTTTGGTCTGGATGAAAATGTAGATATCATTATTTTTTATTGGTTTAGTTATTGTTATTGCAACAGTTATAAACATAACATGTTTTTCTTGTTTGACCAAAATCCTTTCAGACACAAAATACAAATGATGGACGTTACTTTCAATCTATAACATATTAAAAAGTTAATCAAGACAAACATTAGGTTGGTTAGATAGCCTAGCCTGAAAGTTTAAAGGAGTTATAAAAGCTTGAAGTTTAAAAATTTAGGTAGATAGATTATATGATTCACATGTTGCAAGCATGATTAACATGTAGTTAGCATGTTGCTAATTATGTTTCTAATATAATTAGCATTAAATTAGCCTGTTGCTTACCTGTTGCTTATCAATATTGTAACGCATTACTTATCATAAAAAGTTACTAAGTAATGTAATTAGTTACTTTTTAGGGAGTATTTCAATATTGTAACGCATTACTTTTCATAAAAAGTAACTAAATATTGTAAGGCATTACTTTCCATAAAAAGTAACTAAGTAACGTAATTAGTTACTTTTTTAGAGAGTAACTCAATACTGTAATGCATTACTTTCCATAAAAATAACTAAGTAACATAATTAGTTTCTTTTTAGGGAGTAACTCAGTATCGAAACGCATTACTTTCCATAAAAAGTAACTTTATTAGGGAGTAACTCAATATTGTAAGGCATTACTTTTCATAAAAAGTAACTAAGTAACGTAATTAGTTACTTTTTTAGAGAGTAACTCAATATCGTAATGCATTACTTTTCATAAAAAGTAACTAAGTAACGTAATTAGTTACTTTTTTAGGGAGTAACTAAATACTGTAACGCATTACTTTCCATAAAAAGTAACTAAGTAACGTAATTAGTTACTTTTTAGGGAGTATCTCAATATTGTAAAACACAACCCTTTCCATAAAAAGTAACTAAGTAACGTAATTAGTTACTTTATTAGGGAGTAACTCAATACTGTAATGCATTACTTTCCATAAAAATAACTAAGTAACATAATTAGTTTCTTTTTAGGGAGTAACTCAGTATCGAAACGCATTACTTTCCATAAAAAGTAACTTTATTAGGGAGTAACTCAATATTGTAAGGCATTACTTTCCATAAAAAGTAACTAAGTAACGTAATTAGTTACTTTTTAGGGAGTATCTCAATATTGTAAAACACAACCCTTTCCATAAAAAGTAACTAAGTAACGTAATTAGTTACTTTTTAGGGAGTATCTCAATATTGTAAAACACAACCCTTTCCATAAAAAGTAACTAAGTAACGTAATTAGTTACTTTTTAGGGAGTATCTCAATATTGTAAAACACAACCCTTTCCATAAAAAGTAACTAAGTAACGTAATTAGTTACTTTTTTAGAGAGTAACTCAATATCGTAATGCATTACTTTCCATAAAAAGTAACTAAGTAACGTAATTAGTTACTTTTTAGGGAGTATCTCAATATTGTAAAACACAACCCTTTCCATAAAAAGTAACTAAGTAACGTAATTAGTTACTTTATTAGGGAGTAACTCAATACTGTAATGCATTACTTTCCATAAAAAGTAACTAAGTAACGTAATTAGTTACTTTTTAGGGAGTATCTCAATATTGTAAAACACAACCCTTTCCATAAAAAGTAACTAAGTAACGTAATTAGTTACTGTTTTAGAGAGTAACTCAATATCGTAATGCATTACTTTTCATAAAAAGTAACTAAGTAACGTAATTAGTTACTTTTTTAGGGAGTAACTAAATACTGTAACGCATTACTTTCCATAAAAAGTAACTAAGTAACGTAATTAGTTACTTTTTAGGGAGTATCTCAATATTGTAAAACACAACCCTTTCCATAAAAAGTAACTAAGTAACGTAATTAGTTACTTTATTAGGGAGTAACTCAATACTGTAATGCATTACTTTCCATAAAAAGTAACTAAGTAACGTAATTAGTTACTTTTTAGGGAGTATCTCAATATTGTAAAACACAACCCTTTCCATAAAAAGTAACTAAGTAACGTAATTAGTTACTGTTTTAGAGAGAAACTCAATATCGTAATGCATTACTTTTCATAAAAAGTAACTAAGTAACGTAATTAGTTACTTTTTTAGGGAGTAACTAAATACTGTAACGCATTACTTTCCATAAAAAGTAACTAAGTAACGTAATTAGTTACTTTTTAGGGAGTATCTCAATATTGTAAAACACAACCCTTTCCATAAAAAGTAACTAAGTAACGTAATTAGTTACTTTATTAGGGAGTAACTCAATACTGTAATGCATTACTTTCCATAAAAATAACTAAGTAACATAATTAGTTTCTTTTTAGGGAGTAACTCAGTATCGAAACGCATTACTTTCCATAAAAAGTAACTTTATTAGGGAGTAACTCAATATTGTAAGGCATTACTTTTCATAAAAAGTAACTAAGTAACGTAATTAGTTACTTTTTTAGAGAGTAACTCAATATCGTAATGCATTACTTTTCATAAAAAGTAACTAAGTAACGTAATTAGTTACTTTTTTAGGGAGTAACTAAATACTGTAACGCATTACTTTCCATAAAAAGTAACTAAGTAACGTAATTAGTTACTTTTTAGGGAGTATCTCAATATTGTAAAACACAACCCTTTCCATAAAAAGTAACTAAGTAACGTAATTAGTTACTTTATTAGGGAGTAACTCAATACTGTAATGCATTACTTTCCATAAAAATAACTAAGTAACATAATTAGTTTCTTTTTAGGGAGTAACTCAGTATCGAAACGCATTACTTTCCATAAAAAGTAACTAAGTAACGTAATTAGTTACTTTTTTAGGGAGTAAATCAATATTGTAATGCATTACTTTACATAAAAATTAACTAAGTAATGTAATTAGTTACTTTTTAGGGAGTAACTCAATATTGTAACGCATTACTTTCCATAAAAAGTAACTAAGTAACGTAATTAGTTACTTTTTAGGGAGTAAATCAATATTGTAATGCATTACTTTACATAAAAATTAACTAAGTAATGTAATTAGTTACTTTTTAGGGAGTAACTCAATACTGTAACGCATTACTTTCCATAAAAAGTAACTAAGTAACGTAATTAGTTACTTTTTTAGGGAGTAAATCAATATTGTAATGCATTACTTTACATAAAAATTAACTAAGTAATGTAATTAGTTACTTTTTAGGGAGTATCTCAATATTGTAACGCATTACTTTTCATAAAAAGTAACTAAATATCGTAAGGCATTACTTTCCATAAAAAGTAACTAAGTAACGTAATTAGTTACTTTTTTAGGGGGTAACTCAATATTGTAATGCATTACTTTTAAAAGTAAGTTTCCCCAACACTGATCATCTTAACCAAAATCTCTTCAGACAGATGACAGTAATAACTTTCAGACATGTAAGTAGGACTTTCCCAGGAGGACCTGAAGGAAGACCTGAATCCAGGTCATTTAGTTCCCAGAGTCTCTCTCTCTCTTTCTCTGTAGGACATCCGGCCTGTTTGGCACCGGAGAAACACCAAAACACGGATTTCAGCATTCCTGAGATTCCCTTCAGACTCGCTGCTGCCGAAAGCTGACGGTGTTTCAGTGATGTTCAGTGCTCTTATAAAGACACTTCTCCTCGCAGGTGGAGATGATGGTGAAGAATCATGTAATCATCATCCATCATCATCACACGGATATTGCTCAACGGCGCGGATGTGACAGCTGGACGCATGACGGAAACACCAAACCTCTAGAGTTTCATCCTGACGGATCAGCGTCTCCTGTGATATGTAATATCCTCTCCACAGTGAGAGCTCTTTGAAGCCACGGACGGCTCCAGTTTGTGGTTCAGCAGCGAGAATGAAGCTGGCAGCAGGAAAGACGCAGTCGGACTGACCCGACGGCTACAGTTACGGCGGCCCGGGATATTTTACACTCCATAATGGGCGAATTTTAACAAAAGCACCTTCACACGCAGCAGAACACACACGTCTGTGCACAACCAATGGCCTCCAATTATTCCGCCTCAATTTATTGATATTTCAAGCCCTTGACTGAACCAGCACAATCATTACACTGCAAAAAATATTTGGGATTTCTGCCTTGTTCTCCAGTACAAATATCCCAGCATTCTTTAATCCAAGATACATTCACTTGAGAAGCAAAATTAAGCAAATCTATGCATAAAACAAGAAAAAGCTTGTTTCCCTAGTTGATTTTTTTAGAAGCACTTGCAGATATTTGTTCTTGTTTTTAAGGAGTGTTAGTTTAGTATCAGTTAAGTTTTTATTAATATTTTGAATCAGCTTTTATTTTACTTTTGGTTTGAAGTTTAGCAATTTTGTTTTGTTTTTATCAGCTATAGTAGTTTTTAGGTTTGTTTATATAGTTTTTTTAATTAATTAAATTTTAATTTTATTATAAATGTTTTTAACCAGCTGAGATAAAAAGCTTTTATATTTTGTTTCAAATGTGTAGATATTTTTTCTTGTTTTTAAGCAGTGTTATTTTAGTATCAATTACGTTTATTATTATTTTGAATTAGCTTTTATTTTATTTTTATTTTAATTTTGGTTCGAGTTTTAGCTTTTCTTGTCAGTTTTTGGTGTTTATATAGTTTTTGTACATTTTTATTTTATTATAAATGTTTGTAACCAGCTGAAATAAAAAAGCTGTTATATTTAGTTTCAGTTCAAATTTATTTAGCATTTTTTAAATGTTTTTAAGCATTTATTTTAATATCAATTAAGTTTATTATTATTTTGAATTAGCTTTTATTTTATTTTTATTTTAATTTTGGTTCGAGTTTTAGCTTTTCTTGTCAGTTTTTGGTGTTTATATAGTTTTTGTACATTTTTATTTTATTATAAATGTTTGTAACCAGCTGAAATAAAAAAGCTGTTATATTTAGTTTCAGTTCAAATTTATTTAGCATTTTTTAAATGTTTTTAAGCATTTATTTTAATATCAATTAAGTTTATTAATATTTTGAATTAGCTTTTATTTTATTTTTATTTTAATTTTGGTTCGAGTTTTAGCTTTTTTTGTCAGTTTTTGGTGTTTATATAGTTTTTGTACATTTTTATTTTATTATAAATGTTTTTAACCAGCTGAAATAAAAAAGCTGTTAAATTTAGTTTCAGTTCAAATTTATTTAGCATTTTTTAAATGTTTTTAAGCATTTATTTTAATATCAATTAAGTTTATTAATATTTTGAATTAGCTTTTATTTTATTTTTATTTTTATTTTGGTTCGAGTTTTAGCTTTTTTTGTCCGTTTTTGGTGTTTGTATAGTTTTTGTACATTTTTATTTTATTATAAATGTTTGTAACCAGCTGAAATAAAAAAGCTGTTATATTTAGTTTCAGTTCAAATTTATTTAGCATTTTTTAAATGTTTTTAAGCATTTATTTTAATATCAATTAAGTTTATTAATATTTTGAATTAGCTTTTATTTTATTTTTATTTTAAGTTTGGTTCGAGTTTTAGCTTTTTTTGTCCGTTTTTGGTGTTTGTATAGTTTTTGTACATTTTTATTTTATTATAAATGTTTTTAACCAGCTGAAATAAAAAAGCTGTTATATTTAGTTTCAGTTCAAATTTATTTAGCATTTTTTAAATGTTTTTAAGCATTTATTTTAATATCAATTAAGTTTATTAATATTTTGAATTAGCTTTTATTTTATTTTTATTTTAATTTTGGTTCGAGTTTTAGCTTTTTTTGTCAGTTTTTGGTGTTTATATAGTTTTTGTACATTTTTATTTTATTATAAATGTTTTTAACCAGCTGAAATAAAAAAGCTGTTAAATTTAGTTTCAGTTCAAATTTATTTAGCATTTTTAAAATGTTTTTAAGCATTTATTTTAATATCAATTAAGTTTATTAATATTTTGAATTAGCTTTTATTTTATTTTTATTTTTATTTTGGTTCGAGTTTTAGCTTTTTTTGTCCGTTTTTGGTGTTTGTATAGTTTTTGTACATTTTTATTTTATTATAAATGTTTTTAACCAGCTGAAATAAAAAAGCTGTTATATTTAGTTTCAGTTCAAATTTATTTAGCATTTTTAAAATGTTTTTAAGCATTTATTTTAATATCAATTAAGTTTATTAATATTTTGAATTAGCTTTTATTTTATTTTTATTTTAATTTTGGTTCGAGTTTTAGCTTTTTTTGTCCGTTTTTGGTGTTTGTATAGTTTTTGTACATTTTTATTTTATTATAAATGTTTTTAACTAGCTGAAATAAAAAAGCTGTTATATTTAGTTTCAGTTCAAATTGATTTAGCATTTTTTGAATGTTTTTAAGCATTTATTTTAATATCAATTAAGTTTATTAATATTTTGAATCAGCTTTTATTTTACTTTTGGTTTGAAGTTTAGCGATTTTGTTTTGTTTTTATCAGCTCTAGTAGTTTTTAGGTTTGTTTATATATTTTTGGAAATTTTTATTTTATTATAAATGTTTTTAACCAGCTGAGATAAAAAGCTTTTATATTTTGTTTCAGATAAAATAAATGTGTAGATATTTTTTCTTGTTTTTAAGCAGTGTTATTTTAGTATCAATTACGTTTATTATTATTTTGAATTAGCTTTTATTTTATTTTAATTTTAATTTTGGTTCGAGTTTTAGCTTTTTTTGTCCGTTTTTGGTGTTTATACAGTTTTTGTACATTTTTATTTTATTATAAATGTTTTTAACCAGCTGAAATAAAAAAGCTGTTATATTTAGTTTCAGTTCAAATTTATTTAGCATTTTTTAAATGTTTTTAAGCATTTATTTTAATATCAATTAAGTTTATTAATATTTTGAATTAGCTTTTATTTTATTTTAATTTTAATTTTGGTTCGAGTTTTAGCTTTTCTTGTCCGTTTTTGGTGTTTGTATAGTTTTTGTACATTTTTATTTTATTATAAATGTTTTTAACCAGCTGAAATAAAAAAGCTGTTATATTTAGTTTCAGTTCAAATTTATTTAGCATTTTTAAAATGTTTTTAAGCATTTATTTTAATATCAATTAAGTTTATTAATATTTTGAATTAGCTTTTATTTTATTTTTATTTTAAGTTTGGTTCGAGTTTTAGCTTTTTTTTGGTCAGTTTTTGGTGTTTGTATAGTTTTTGTAAATGTTTATTTTATTATAAATGTTCGTAACCAGGCTGTTATATTTTGTTTAAAAAGCAACAAGACTTAATATCTTCCACCATTTAACGTCTTAAGTAAATGCATCTTGATATTTGCTGGCAAACAAGACAGAAACACTGAGTAAGAACATCATTTTTTGCAGCGTTCAGGTGATTCAGACAAAGCAGCTCTCTGTGTGTTTCACCTGGATCTTGTTTATATTTCAGATTCACATTCTGACTTCTGTCATAAATAAGATGCAGTAGTTAGTGTCCTAAAGTCTCATATAATAAATAACAATCAGATGAAATACGGTCGCAAGCCGCTGGACGGACATCTGCGGCGCTGCTTTATGGCAGAGTCTCCCGCTCTCCGTACGAGTTTCCCACGATGCACTGGGAGCGGCAGCCAGCAGCTTATGGACATGCTGGAAACCTTTCAAGCTCTCTTTCCATCCAGATCAGCGTCTCCCTTATAAAGCCAACAAACACACACCAGCTCTAAGATCACTTCATCTGCCCACGGCCCTCAAACATCATCGTGTGCGGCGCCTATTTATGAGATAATAATCCAGAATGATGAGATCACATGATCATTATGAATTCAGATCATCATGACTGACACATAAAGATACAACCGGAATGAATTCAACCGGCCCTTCTCAACCCTCTGGTCTAAAATGTTATTCAAACTTCTGAGACTAAAATGATCAACTCCTCCTAGAGCTAGAAAATGACGATTAAAACTGGGGAAAATCCCATAGACTTACAGTGCCTTGCGAAATTATGCATACCCCTTCATTTTTTTCACATTTTGTTATGTTGCTGCATTTTCAGATGTTAGACCTTTTCTGAGAGTTGTGTCTTTCTAAATCAGACTCATTCAAATGAATTTGCCACAGTTTAACTCCACTCCAAGTGTAGGAACATCTAGAAGCAATATGAATGCTCCTGAGATACATTTTGAGTGTCCCAGAAAAGGGTATGAATACTTATGCAACGGGATCTTTTCAGTTTTTTATTTTTAATAAATTTGCACAAATGTTAAAAACCTATTTTTTGCTTTGCCATTATGGAGTAGGGAGTGTAGATTGTAGATCTATCTAAATCATGTTAACAATATGTTAATCATGCTAGAATCATGTTAGAAACTAATCATAGAATCATTTGAGAAAATCACCTTTAAAGTTGTTCAAATGAAGTTCTTAGCAATGCATGCAGTATTACTAATCAAAAATAACGTTTTGATAAATTTACGGTAGGCAATTTACAAAATATCTTGTAAATAATGATTTTTGTAAACAAGTTGCAAATTTGTTGCAAATTGAAATTCAATTCAAATATAAAAAATATCGTTTTTTTTGATAAAGTTAATGATTATTTTTCTACAATTTAGTGAATGAAAATGAAATATTTGAAATTAAATTAAAGGTGATTAATCTTAATTGTTATTTTTTTTATTGATGGATGTTGATGGACTCAAATCAAACAGATCAGATGATTCACATTAAATACAAATATTTCATATATTTTATATTTATATTTATTTTCTTGATGGATTCAAATCAGATCAAAATACTTTCAAAATACATGAAGGTAATTATTTTAGCTGGAAATTCAATTAGAAATGTTTTACTTTTTAAATAATCAAGCGATATGTGTATTTAAAACCTAAAATAATTTTTTATTTGCATCTCGATTAACTCAAATCAACAAATCGAGTCTGACATAAAAACATAATCTTTGTGAAAACAGATTCACAAAATGTAATTTTTTTTCAATTATGTTGCAAATTCATTGAAAATCTTTATATTTTAAGCAGATATTTTATATTTTAACAGAAATAAATTTTATATTTTAAATAATCATGTGTAATGACTATTTTTCTACAATTCGGTGAATGAAAATAATATACTAGAAATTAAAATAAAGGTGATTAATCTTAAATTATTTTATATTACATAAAAGTAATTATTTTAGCTGGAAATTCAATGAAAATGTTTTATATTTTAAATAATCAATTGATATGTGTTTTTAAAATCGAAAATTAGATTTTTTTTTGCATCTTGATTAACTCAAATCAACTCATATCAAATAAATAAATCATTCTGACATAAAAACATAATCTTTGTGGAAACAGATTCACAAAATTAATATTTTTAAAATTCTGTTGCAAATTCAATGAAAGGTTTTAGATTTTAAACATATATTTTATATTTTGTAATCATCAATAATCATCTCTGACTCTTTTTCTACAGTTCAGTGAATGAAAATGAAACACTTTCCAAATCAAGTGTGATTAATTGTAAATTTTTTCTATTTTTATTGATGGATCTCGACTCAAATCAAACAATCAGATGATTCACATCAAATGAATGAATCAGAATCTAAACTAAATTCTCCAAACAGTCAAACTCATACGATGAAACACACTCAGACTGGATGTGAAGCTGTTCTCACATCTGTTTCACACATTGGTTTAATTAATATTTATGTGATAAGTTATTAGACAATATTAGACATCTAAAACCTCTGCATCTAGTTCTTAGCAATGCATATTACTAATCAAAAATTAAGTTTTGATATATTTACAGCAGGAAATATTTACTTAATATCCTAATGATTTTTGGCATTCAAGAAAAATCGACAATTGTGCTATAGAAACATTTATATAACAACTGAAGCAAAAGTCTGAGGAAATAGCAGAGACTCAGAGGACATTTACAGTAAGATGAGGGAATATATTTCCCAACAGTTTGTAACTGTTTGTGTGTCACATTCCTGTGAGACTCCTGCGGCGGGGCTCATGTGGACCCCATGTGGAGGAAGGGACGCAGCATGTGTCCTCCAAACGCACAGATGCACTCTGGGACTTTAAGAGCGCCACCGCAGGCTCATAACGGCCACCGTTTACCACGGTAAACTCCAGCACTGGAGCCGCTTTAATTACCTTCAGACTGTAAACGGCTGACTACCGGTCTGCCACGCACAAATACATACGCCACACACAAAGATAAACTCCACCAGCACCAGAACTCCAGCTCAAACTCATCAAACCTCTAGAACAGATGAAGCTGAGTGCAGTGCTTGTGCTCAAGAAATGAATGATTCCTCACATCATGTGTGTTTACTGACTTCACCAAGTGATCAGATCAGACCATTTCTGCTGCTGAATAAAAAATAACAAGACTTTTTATCTCACAAGTCAGCATTGCGTGATATAAACTTGTAATTAAGAGAAAAAAAACTGAATTGTGAGATTAAAAGTCGCAATTGCGAGTTATAAAGTCAGAATTGTGACTATATCTCGCAATTTTGAGAAATAGTCGCAATTGTGATATAAACTCGTAATTTCAAGAAAAAAGTCAGAATTGCGAGAAAAAAGTCAGAAGTTGGAGATAAAAAGTCACAATTGCGAGTTATAAAGTCAGAACTGCGACTATATCTCGCAATTTTGAGAAATAGTCGCAATTGTGATAGAAACTCGTAATTTCAAGAAAAAAGTCAGAATTGCGAGAAAAAAGTCAGAAGTTGGAGATAAAAAGTCACAATTGCGAGTTATAAAGTCAGAACTGCGACTATATCTCGCAATTTTGAGAAATAGTCGCAATTGTGATAGAAACTCGTAATTTCAAGAAAAAAGTCAGAATTGCGAGAAAAAAGTCAGAAGTTGGAGATAAAAAGTCACAATTGCGAGTTATAAAGTCAGAACTGCGACTATATCTCGCAATTTTGAGAAATAGTCGCAATTGTGATAGAAACTCGTAATTTCAAGAAAAAAGTCAGAATTGCGAGAAAAAAGTCAGAAGTTGGAGATAAAAAGTCACAATTGCGAGTTATAAAGTCAGAACTGCGACTATATCTCGCAATTTTGAGAAATAGTCGCAATTGTGATAGAAACTCGTAATTTCAAGAAAAAAGTCAGAATTGCGAGAAAAAAGTCAGAAGTTGGAGATAAAAAGTCACAATTGCGAGTTATAAAGTCAGAACTGCGACTATATCTCGCAATTTTGAGAAATAGTCGCAATTGTGATATAAACTCCTAATTTCAAGAAAAAGTCAGAATTGCGAGAAAAAAGTCAGAATTGCGAGAAAAAAGTCAGAATTGCGAGAAAAAATCAGAATTGCAAGAAAAAAGTCAGAATTGCGAGAAAAAAGTCAGAATTGCGAAAAAAATCAGAATTGCGAGTTATAAAGTCAGAACTGCGACTATATCTCGCAATTTTGAGAAATAGTCACAATTGTGATATAAACTCCTAATTTCAAGAAAAAAATCAGAATTGCGAAAAAAAATCAGAATTGCAAGTTATAAAGTCAGAATTGCGAGAAAAAAGTCAGAATTGCGAGAAAAAAGTCAGAATTGCGAAAAAAAATCAGAATTGCAAGTTATAAAGTCAGAACTGCGACTATATCTCGCAATTTTGAGAAATAGTCACAATTGTGATATAAACTCCTAATTTCAAGAAAAAAATCAGAATTGCGAAAAAAAATCAGAATTGCAAGTTATAAAGTCAGAATTGCGAGAAAAAAGTCAGAATTGCGAGAAAAAAGTCAGAATTGCGAAAAAAAATCAGAATTGCAAGTTATAAAGTCAGAACTGCGACTATATCTCGCAATTTTGAGAAATAGTCACAATTGTGATATAAACTCCTAATTTCAAGAAAAAAATCAGAATTGCGAGAAAAAAGTCAGAAGTTGGAGATAAAAAGTCACAATTGCGAGTTATAAAGTCAGAACTGCGACTATATCTCGCAATTTTAAGAAATAAAGTCGCAATTGTGTGATATAAACTCGTAATTGTGAAAAAAAGTCAGAATTGCGAAAAAAATCAGAATTGCAAGTTATAAAGTCAGAACTGCGACTATATCTCGCAATTTTGAGAAATAGTCGCAATTGTGATATAAACTCCTAATTTCAAGAAAAAAGTCAGAATTGCGAGATAAAAGTCAGAATTGCGAAAAAAATCAGAATTGCAAGTTATAAAGTCAGAACTGCGACTATATCTCGCAATTTTGAGAAATAGTCGCAATTGTGATATAAACTCCTAATTTCAAGAAAAAAGTCAGAATTGCGAGATAAAAGTCAGAATTGCGAAAAAAATCAGAATTGCGAGTTATAAAGTCAGAACTGCGACTATATCTCGCAATTTTGAGAAATAGTCGCAATTGTGATAGAAACTCGTAATTTCAAGAAAAAAGTCAGAATTGCGAGAAAAAAGTCAGAAGTTGGAGATAAAAAGTCACAATTGCGAGTTATAAAGTCAGAACTGCGACTATATCTCGCAATTTTAAGAAATAAAGTCGCAATTGTGTGATATAAACTCGTAATTGTGAAAAAAAGTCAGAATTGTGAGAAAAAAGTCAGAATTGTGAGTTAATTTCTCACAATACTGACTTTATATCTCACAATTCAGACTTTTATTATTCACAATTGTGAGTTTATATCTCACAATTCTGAGAAAAATGGCAGTATTGTGAGTAAAAGTCAGAAAAAAGGTCAGAATTCTGACATATCTCACAATTCTGACTTTATAACTCGCAATTGTGAATTTTATCGCACAATTCTTTAAAAAAAGTCAAAAATGCTAGAAAAAAGTCAGTATTGCGAGTTTATCTTAATTCTGACTTTATATCTCGCAACTGCGTGATATAAGTTCGTAATATCAAGAAAAAAAGTCAGAATTGAGTGATAAAAAGTCATAATTAAGAGAAAAAAGCCAGAATTGTGAGATAAAAAGTCCCAATTGCATGATACAAACTTGCAATTGCAAGAAAAAAGTCAGAATTGCGAGTTTCTCTCACAATTCTGCCTTTATTATTCGCAATTGTGAGTTTATAACTCACAATTCTGAGAAAGTAATGTCAGTAAAATTCTGATTGGCAAGATACAAACTCGCAATTGCGAGAAAAAAGTCAGAAGTCAGAGATAAAAAGTCACAATTGCGAGTTATAAAGTCAGAACTGCGACTATATCTTGAAATTTTAAGAAATAAAGTCACAATTGTGTGATATAAACTCATAATTGTGAAAAAAATGTCAGAGTTGTGAGAAAAAAGTCAGAATTGTGAGTTTATTTCTCACAATACTGACTTTATATCTCACAATTCAGACTTTATTATTCACAATTGTGAGTTTATATCTCACAATTCTGAGAAAAAATGTCAGTGTTATGAGTAAAAGTCAGAATTGCAACATACAGACTCGCAATTGCGAGAAAAAAAGTCAAAATTGCCAGAAAAAAATAGTCAGAATGATGAAGAAAAAGTAAATTGTGAGATACAAACTTGGAATTGCAAGAAAAAAGGTCAGAATTCTGACATTATATCTCACAATTCTGACTTTATAACATGCAATTGTGAGTTTTTATCGCACAATTCTTTTAAAAAAAGTCTAGAAAAAAGTCAGATTTGGGAGTTTATCTCAATTCTGACTTTATATCTCGCAATTCAGACTGTATTATTCGCAATTGTGAGTTTATATCTCACAATTCTGAGAAAAAAATGTCTGTATTGTAAGTAAAAGTCAGAATTGTGAGATACAAACTCGTAATTGGGAGGAAAAAAGTCAAAATTGCTGAAAAAAGTTTATATTTTACAATTCTGACTTTTTTTCTTAAACTACAAGTATATATCATGCAATTGTGACTTTACAGTATTTCTCCAAATTTTGCGATATAGTCGCAGTTCTGACTTTATAACTCGTAATTGCGACTTTTTATCTCACACTTTCTTTCTTTTTTTGCAATTTTGACTTTTTCCATCCCAATTGCGAGTTTGTATCTCACAATTCTGACTTTTACTCACAATACAGACATTTTTTCTGAGAACTTTGACTTTATAACTCGCAATTGTGAGTTTATATTTCACAATTCTGAGAAAAAAAAGTCAGAATGGCAAGAAAAAAAGTTAATTGCGCGATACAAACCCGCAGTTGTGAGAAAAAAAGTGAGATAAAAAGACGCAATTGCGAGTTATAAAGTCAGAACTGCGGCTATATCTTGCAATTTTGAGAAATAAACTCTTTTTCAAGAAAAAATGTGAGTAAAAGTCAGAATTGCAAGATACAAACTCACAATTGTGAGAAAAAAGTCAGGATTGCGAGTTTGTATCTCACAATTTTGAGTAAAAAGTCAAAATTGTGAGAAAAGTCAGATTTGTAAGTTTATATTTCAGTTCATATCTTACAGTTCTGACTTTATAACTCGCAATTGTGAGTTTATCTTATAATTCTGAGAAAAAAAAGTCAGAATTGAGATTTAAAGAGATATAAAGTCAGAATTGTGAGATATAAACTCACAATTGCGAGAAAATATCAGGATTGCGAGTTTATATCTCACAATTCTGACTTTTTTTCTCGCAATTGCAAGTTTGTATCTCGCAATTGACTTTTTTTCACCATTCTGAATTTTTTCTCAAAATTGTGAGATATAAAGCCAGAACTGTGAGATATTAAGTCAGAATTGTGAGATATAAACTTTTTTCTTGCAATTGCAAGTTTGAATCTCGCAATTCTGACTTTTTTCTCAGAATTATGAGATAGAAATTCATAATTGCCAGTTATAAAGTCAGAACTGTGAGATATAAACTGAAATAAAACTCAGAATTCTGACTTTTTTTCTCGGAATTGCGAGATTTAAAGTCAAAACTGAGATATAAAGTTAGAATTGTGAGTTTATATTTTATATTTATATTTTGTTATAATTCTGACTTTTTATCTCACAATTTTGACTTTATATCTCGCAACTGTGAGTTTATATTTCACAATTCTGAGAAAAAAAAGTCAGAATGGCAAGAAAAAAAGTTAGTAAAGTTATAAAGTCACAACTGTGAGATATCAACAGAAATATAAACTCAGAATTCTGACTTTTCTCGGAATTGAGAGATATAAAGTCAGAAGTGTGAGATATTTCATCACAATTCTGACTTTATATCTCACAATTCTGAGAAAAACGGTCAGAATTCCGAGATACAAATTTGCAATTGCGAGTTTATATGTCGCAATTCCGAGAAAAGTCAGAATTCTGAGTTTATATCTCATAATATGAGAAAAAAAGTCATAACTGTGAGTAAAAGTCAGAATTGCAAGATACAAACTCGCAATTGTGAGAAAAAAAGTCAGGATTGCGAGTTTATATCTCACAATTCTGACTTTTTTTCTCGCAATTGCAAGTTTGAATCTCGCAATTCTGACTTTTTTCTCAGAATTATGAGATATAAATTCATAATTTGCAGTTATAAAGTCAGAACTGTGAGATATAAACTGAAATAAAACTCAGTTTTTAAAAAAAATAAGACTTTTTTTCTCGGAATTGCGAGATTTAAAGTCAAAACTGAGATATAAAGTTAGAATTGTGAGTTTATATTTTATATTTATATTTTGTTATAATTCTGACTTTTTATCTCACAATTTTGACTTTATAACTCGCAACTGTGAGTTTATATTTCACAATTCTGTGAGATATAAAGTCAAAACTGACAACAAAGGTCAGAATTGCGAGATACAAACTTGCAATTGCGAGAAAAAAAGTCAGAATTGTCAGATATAAACTCGCAATCCTGATATTTTCTCGCAATTGTGAGTTTATACAGACTTTATGTCTCGGAGTTCTTACTTTATAACTGGCAATTGTGAGTTTATATCTCATAATTCTGAGAAAAAAAGTCAGAATTGTGAGATATAAAGTCAGAATTGCGACATATATATATATATATATATATATATATATGTCGCAATTGCAAGTTTGTATCTCGCAATTCTGACCTTTTTTCTCAGAATTGTGAGATATAAAGTCAGAATTTATCTCAGTTTTGACTTTATATCTCACATTTTCACCTGCTGGATCAGAAAACAAGTAAAAAAAGATCCGACAGATCACATCTCAATAAAAACACAAACATGTGAGGTGAATCTGCATCAGCTGTGATTTACGGCACATCTGAGCGCCGACATCAGCACGAGGGAAACGAAACGAGCGACACCCAGAGCCTTAAGGGTCAAGGTTAGACCGTAAACACGCGGCGTCCTCCAGTAAAGAGCGCTAAAATAGACAGCCACGCTCACAGCTGGCACAAACCCTGTACAAGCTCTCATTCTTTCATCTCTCGGATCCTGTTATTAAAAGACCAGCGATGAGATTTAAAGGGCCTCTGCGGTGTCGTATCTGCAGCGTTTGACATCTTCATGACGGAAGGGGAAGTGCTGGAGGAAGCGAACGTGGCCTTAGAAAGCATCTGTGCAGAATAGTCACTCTAATCACACCCAAACACACCATAAACGTCACAATCCCGCTCAAGGACGCTCGTTAAATCAGAGTATTTAGCAAAAATCAGGACCACGCATTACATCGTTTAAAGCTGAGCTGACATGACTTGTAGCACAAAAAAAGTCATTTTATTTCATCGCATCTGCATTTATCTTGCGAATTCAGTCGGAAATGTTCTACATATTTTACATTTGTTTATTTTCAAAAGATCAGATGATTCACATCAAATAAATGAATCAGACTGACATCAAACGTGACCCTGGACTACAAAACCAGTCATGAGGGTCAATGTGTTTTTTGAAATTGATTGAATGAATAAGCTTTCCATTGATGGATGGTTTGTTCGGATAGGATAATATTCGTCTGAGATACAACTATTTGATAATCTAGAATCTGTGGGTGCAAAAAAGTCAACATTTTGAGAAAATCACCTTTGAAGTTGTCCAAATGAAGTCCGTATATTAGCATATTACTAATCAAAAATTAAGATTTAATAAATTTACAGTATGCAACTTTGTAAATATCTTCATTGGAACATGATCTTTATTTAATTTGCTTAATACAAAATAATTTTTGTAAACAAATTGCAATTCTGTTGCAAATTGATATTAAATTCAAATATAAAAGAAAAGTTTTTCTACAATTCAGTGAATGAAAATGAAATACTTGAAATTGAAATTAAGATGATTAATCTTAAATTATTTTCTATTTTTATTGATTGATCTAAATCAATCAGATGATTTATACCAAATAAAAATGTTTTATATATTTTATATTTATATATATATATATTTTTTTTTTCTTGATGGACTCAAATCAAAAGATCAGATTATTCGCATCAAATGAATGAATCAGTCTGACATCAAAAAACACATGAAAGTAATTATTTGAGCTGGAAATTCAATCAAAAATGTTTTATATTTTAAATAATCAAGTGATGATGTGTATTTAAATAATAAAATAATTTTGAATTTGCATCTTGATTAACTCAAATCAACTCATATTAAATTAATAAAACATAAAAACATAACTTTGTGAAAACAGATTCACAAAATTAATATTATTTTCAATTCTGTTGCAAATTCAATTAAATTAAACAGATATTTTATATTTTGTAATCATCAATAATCATCTCTGACTCTTTTTCTACAATTCAGTGAATGAAAATGAAAACACTTTCCGAATCAAATGTGATTAATCTCGAATCTATTTTTATTGATGGATCTCGACTCAAATCAAATGATCAGATGATTCACGTCAAATGAATGAATCAGAATCTAAACTAAATTCTCCAAACAGTCAAACTCATATGATAAAGCGCACCCAGACTAGATGTGAAGCTGTTCTCACATCTGTTTCACACATTGGTTTAATTAATATTTATGTGATAAGTTAGGCAATATTAGACATCTGCATCTAACAAACATCCTAAAAACATTCCAATTAATATTTTGCACAGCATATCAATCTCTCAAGCCACAGTGTGCAGCACAAAACAGATAACAGCAGCTAAACAATGTATTTAGGTCACTTAAGATCTTAAAATGCTTCCATGCTTGTCTAAATGCAAATGAAAAAGGTGATTTCCACAGAGACTCGCGTCATCAAATCAAACATGAAACACACAGACCTGCGTCCACGGCTTTCCCAGAACACGCATCTGCAGACAGACGAGCAGCAGAGCCACGGCAGACAGCATCATGACACACACACACGCTCTCTGTGCGACTGTGTCGTCCTCCAGATCTCACACACACACACTGAACACACAGAACACAGACGTGAAAGCTGAGCTCTGGAGGAGGAACACTGGGAATGAAGAGAGAGAGAGAGAGGCTGGGATTCTGGGACATGAGGTGGGAAGTTTCAGGATGACAGAGAAACACAACAGATGAAACCAATAGCATTGACTGCACTCCTGCTACTGAACATTTACCGCATAACTTTGCTACCGCTGTGTATGAAATGTACTAGATATATAAATTAACCTTGCCTACATGCAGTGTTACTTTTAAAAGTAATGCGTTACAATCTTGAGTCGCTCCCTAAAAAAGTAACTAATTACGTTACTTAGTTACTTTTCATGGAAAGTAATGCGTTACGTTACTTTTCGGTACTTTTTAAATCTGGGCAGGGCTTGCTTGTTTGTTTTTAATATAGAAAGTTGTATTTTTGTCAAATGCAAAAGCCTTTTCACAGCAAAAGCCTCAGGTTTAGAGAAAAGCAAATTGACGTCTGTACAGTAGACCGCAGAAGAAAAAATGACAACTTTTCAGCAATAAAAAAGGCAAACAAATGTTAGATTATCTTGAGTCATTTTTGCTTATTAGTATGGATGAATTGGATCATCGAAGGTCGGCAGCAAAGACATCGGTTCATAAAATGGGATTAAATACATAAAGGATATTTGTATTATTGAACATATTTAATTATTAAAGGGTTGCGTTGGATTTCAGTGTTTTTATTCATTTTGAAGAACACTGGATCTGTTTTTTGGTGAGTGAGATGAATTAATGCATGTTCACATTTATTCTAGAACTAAAGTAACATCTTACTCACAATTTCTTTCAACATGGGGACAGAAGAGCTTTTAATCAATAAATAGGGGGAAAAGTAACTCAGATATTTTCTTGTCAATTAAAAAGTAATGCGTTACTTTACTAGTTACTTGGAAAAAGTAATATTATTACGTAACTTGCGTTACTTGTAATGCGTTTCCCCCTACACTGCCTACATGCATACTCCAAAAATATGGTATTAACAGCACATGTCCAAAAATGCACTTAAGTTTGATACAGGGTTAGTTCACCCAAAAATGAAAATTAGCCCATGATAGGCATCCTAGGTGTATATGACTTGCTTCTTTCAGACGAATCCAATCGGATTTCATATTAAAAATTATCCTCGTATTATCCACGCTTTAGAATGGCATGTAAGTTTGTCGTTGCACCGTTTTGCTGTTGTCCATTCAATCAATTAAAGACAAACTGCCACTAATTCGAAAGTGAAAGTAAAATGCACACATGCATTTATGATAAATATATAGATATATAAATGGAATATATAAATAGAAATATACTCTAGTTAACTAGAGCGAACTACTACTTTTTTGTTTGCATTTGAGACACTTTTTATTATGTATGGATGCGCTTTATTGGACTTGTTTTGGACTGTTGAAGAGAAACTTAGATTAGATTCGTCTGAAGGAAGGAAGTCATATTCAGTCGTGGCCAAAAGTTTTGAGAATTACATAAATATTGGAAATTGGAAAAGTTGCTGCTTAAGTTTTTATAATAGCAATTTGCATATACTCCAGACTGTTATGAAGAGTGATCAGATGAATTGCATAGTCCTTCTTTGCCATGAAAATTAACTTAATCTGGAAAATAACTTTCCACTGCATTTCATTGGTGTCATTAAAGGAGCTGCTGAGATCATTTCAGTAATCGTCTTGTTAACTCAGGTGAGAATGTTGAGGAGCACAAGGCTGGAGATCATTATGTCAGGCTGATTGGGTTAGAATGGCAGACTTGACATGTTAAAAGGAGGGTGATGCTTGAAATCATTGTTCTTCCATTGTTAACCATGGTGACCTGCAAAGAAGTGCAGCCATCATTGCGTTGCATAAAAATGGCTTCACAGGCAAGGATATTGTGGCTACTAAGATTGCACCTAAATCAACAATTTATAGGATCATCAAGAACTTCAAGGAAAGAGGTTCAATTCTTGTTAAGAAGGCTTCAGGGCGTCCAAGAAAGTCCAGCAAGCGCCAGGATCATCTCCTAAAGAGGATTGAGCTGCGGGATCGGAGTGCCACCAGTGCAGAGCTTGCTCAGGAATGGCAGCAGGCAGGTGTGAGCGCATCTGACACACAGTGAGGCCAAGACTTTTGGAAGATGGCCTGGTGTCAAGAAGGGCTGCAAAGAAGCCACTTCTCTCCAAAAAAAAAAACATCAGGGACAGATCGATCTTCTGCAAAAAGTATGGCGAATGGACTGCTGAGGACTGGGGCAAAGTCATATTCTCCGATGAAGCCTCTTTCCGATTGTTTGGGGCATCTGGAAAAAGGCTTGTCCGGAGAAGAAAAGGTGAGCGCTACCATCAGTCCTGTGTCATGCCAACAGTAAAGCATCCTGAGACCATTCATGTGTGGGGTTGCTTCTCATCCAAGGGAGTGGGCTCACTCACAATTTTGCCCAAAAACACAGCCATGAATAAAGAATGGCACCAAAACACCCTCCAACAGCAACTTCTTCCAACAATCCAACAACAGTTTGGTGAAGAACAATGCATTTTCCAGCACGATGGAGCACCGTGCCATAAGGCAAAAGTGATAACTAAGTGGATCGGGGACCAAAATGTTGAAATTTTGGGTCCATGGCCTGGAAACTCCCCAGATCTTAATCCCATTGAGAACTTGTGGTCAATCCTCAAGAGGTGGGTGGACAAACAAAAACCCACTAATTCTGACAAACTCCAAGAAGTGATTGTGAAAGAATGGGTTGCTATCAGTCAGGATTTGGCCCAGAAGTTGATTGAGAGCATGCCCAGTCCAATTGCAGAGGTCCTGAAAAAGAAGGGCAAACACTGCAAATACTGACTCTTTGCATAAATGTCATGTAAGTGTCGATAAAAGCCTTTGAAACGTATGAAGTGCTTGTAATTATATTTCAGTACATCACAGAAACAACTGAAACAAAGATCTAAAAGCAGTTGAGCAGCAAACTTTGTGAAAACTAATATTTGTGTACACTTAGGATGCCTGAAGGGTGAGTAAATAATGGGCTAATTTTCATTTTTGGCTGAACTAACTCTTCAACACTGAAGTCTGGAGGTGGGATGCACAGAAAAATGCTCCTGTATACATGTGGGAAACTGATCACAGCACAGTCCAGATGCATGTGAGCGTGGAGGTAAAGGCCACTGACGATGAGTTTAACAGATCGCCGGCCTCTACTTCTCCTGAGATGCTTCTGTAAACTGTAAAATCAACCCAATGAAAGCAGAACTAAACGTACCGAATCACACACATGAGACAAAAGAGATAGCAACACCCTGGCAACTATCCAGAACACCCTGGCAACAATAAAGCAACCTCCTGGCAACACTGTAGCAATGACACAACAATACAATTAAAACACATTTGGGAAACCTCAATAATGATTACAACACTCACAGAAAAACACCACAGCAAAAACTTCTAAATCATCTGAACAGTCTCAGAGGAACAGAGTGTTAATAGAAAAGCCACTAGATTCCTATATAGCTCTATATAAAAGGCATATAAATACTGTAGTGGTTTAAAAACATAAATACAAATTTTTATTAGGTTGTGGATTCGGATATATATTGAGACATTCTCAAAGACAACTTTTTGTAAAGGTTTAGATTTTTTGTGTGCTCTCTTTTTCTGCATCATGAATTATTTGTAGATGTGCCCACAAAAAAAATCTGTCATTTTCAATGGCGGTCATTTTTAATCATGAACAACCGTGTGGCTATTTTTTTTTAACACCATTTAGCTGTTTCAAGTTAAGTCCATGAAGCAAAGGCTTCTGAATCATCTGAACAGTCTCAGAGGAAAAGAATGCTCATTTCCAACAAGTAAAACTGGATTCCCAGTGTTATGATGTGTGAAGTGTGTGAGCATTTGTCATCATCAGTCTTTGCATTCAGACTCTAATGTGAAGCTACAGCGATAAATCCAGCCCAGTGTAAGCAGCAGGCGCTGACGGACGACTCTGAAACGCATTATAAGCGCTCAAATCGGCCCATGAGACACGTTTGATGAGCCTCCTGACATCTCACGCTCAACATCACCATCAGAACCACAAAAACACAAACACATGCTAGAGATTAGTGCTGGAGAAAGGTGAAGACAAGTTTAGTTGCTTTTTAACAAAATATTAGTGAAATGAGGCACTAAAGATGCTGAAAAACCCCGATTTTCATGATGAAAATCAATTGCAATTTTTTTAATATCAGTAAGTCTCGAGCTATACGTAAATATGTTAACAGACTTGAACTATACTAAGTATAAAATAAATGCATTTTAAATCTATTTCTTTTTTATTAGAGTACGTGCACACTCCAAAATCAGGGTATTATGTTTCCAAGCTACTTTTCATGTCTCTCTGTGAAGCACATGAGGTTTGCACCTTTACTGTTTTTATAAATATGTTGTGGGAAACCCAGTTTGAGCTAATGTAGGAAAGTGCTGTTGTTTCTCTGCTCTCCTTGTGTTTCTCTGCAGTATTTCATCTCGCTCACATTCTCCATCACTGATGCTGTCGCACAGACAAAAGCAGCGTTCAGAGCCGTAACTCACCACATTTACATTAATGCATCTGGCAGATGCTTTAATCCAAGGAGACTTACATTCCATTGAAAGCATATATAATATAAGTTCATGCATTCCCTGAGCATCAAATCCGTGGCTGTGAAGTTTTTACTGACATGAGCTACGGGTGCGCTGACATCAATCTCATTCATTAACAAGTCAATATTATTTATATAGCGCTTTTCACAATGTGCAATATTTGAAAGCCGCTTTACTGCAGTAATGATGTCTTAAATTCCAGAAAGTCTTCATTTACAGTAGCGGTTAAAAATAGGGCAACTATGGCAATGAACAAAAACTTCTTAAGATGTTTTCCAGTGAACTAAAAAAATAAGATACACCCTGAACGAACTGTGTGAGAAAAAGTGTTGCAATAACCTTTTTAATAATTTTTTTTTTAATGGGTCTATGTGAATGCAATGCACTCACATATTAAATTTTGAAAGGTAAACATGGGTATTTCAAGCAAATAATGTAGGTCACAGGGGTTCCAATGACAAAAAAAGGCTGGGAACTCCAGCTGTAAAGACACAAACACACACTCAGACACACACTCAGACACACACACACACACACACACACACACTCAGACACACACACACACACACACACACACACACACACACACACACACACACACACACACACACTCACTCCTCTGGCTTTCCGCCGCAGCTCAGTGCTCAGTGGGATTCCCTTCATAAAGGCTCTTTCTTTTCTTCATTGTGTGAAACGGTGAAATTCCCTCTCAGGCTCGTCTACAGCTGCAGTTACACTTCTTCAGCATTTACCAACATGCCAAACTGTTTCAGGAGAGGGAATGCACCCCGAAACACTTGTTTGTTCATCTCTGCATGAATTTTTTTTAGCAGCTAAAAATGTGCAAACTTAATAAAAATACAAACAAATTTATTTTGTGAGACGTAAAGTCAGAACTGCGAGATGTAAAGTCAGAATTGTGAGACGTTAAGTCAATTGCGAAACATAAAGTCAGAACTGCAAACGTAAAGTCAGAGACGTAAATTGTGAGACGTAAAATTAGAATTGCAAGATGTAGAATCAGAATTTCAAGACGTAAAGTCAGAATTGTGAAACGTAAATTCAGAATTGTGAGACCTAAAGTTAGAATTGTGAGACGTAAAGTTAGAATTGTGAGATGTAAAGTCAATTGCGAGACGTAAAGTCAGAAATGTGAGATGTAAAGTCAATTGTGAAATGTAAAGTCAGAATTGCGAGACGTAAAGTCAGAATTGTGAGACATAAAGTCAATTGGGAGACGTAAAGTCAAAATTGTGAGACGTAAAGTCAGAATTGAGACGTAAAATCAGAATTGTGAGACGTAAAGTCAATTGTAAGACGTAAAGTCAGAATTGTGAAATGTAAAGTCAGTTGCAAGACTTTAAGCCAGAATTGTGAGACGTAAAGTCAGAAATGAGACGTAAAGTTAGAATTGTGAGACGTAAAGTCAGAATTGAGAGACGTAAAGTCAATTGTGAGACGTAAAGTCAGAATTGTGAGACGTAAAGTCAGAATTGTGAGACATAAAGTCAATTGTGAGACGTAAAGTGAGAATTGTGAAATGTAAAGTCTTTTGCAAGACTTTAAGCCAGAATTGGGAGACGTAAAGTCAGAAATGAGACGTAAAGTCAGAATTGTGAGACGTAAAGTCAGAAATGAGACATAAAGTCAGAATTGTGAGACGTAAAGTCAGAATTGAGAGATGTAAAGTCAATTGTGAGATGTAAAGTCAGAATTGTAAGACGTAAAATCAGAATTGTGAGACGTAAAGTTAAAATTGTGAGATGTAAAGTCAGTTGCAAGACTTTAAGCCAGAATTGTGAGTCATAAAGTCAGAATTGTGAGACATAAAGTCAGAATTGAGAGACGTAAAGTCAATTGTGAGACGTAAAGTCAGAATTGCGAGACGTAAATTCAGAATTGTGAGACGTAAAGTTAGAATTGTGAGACGTAAAGTTAGAATTGTGAGACGTAAAGTTAGAATTGTGAGACGTAAAGTTAGAATTGTGAAATGTAAAGTCAGAATTGTGAGACGTAAAGTCAGAATTGTGAAATGTAAAGTCAGTTGCAAGACTTTAAGCCAGAATTGTGAGACGTAAAGTCAGAAATGAGACGTAAAGTCAGAATTGTGAGACGTAAAGCCAGAATTGAGAAACGTAAAGTCAAAATTGTGAGACGTAAAGTCAGAACTGTGAAATGTAAAGTCAGTTGCAAGACTTTAAGCCAGAATTGTGAGACGTAAAGTTAGAATTGTGAGACGTAAAGTCAGAATTGTGAGACGTAAAGTCAACTGTAAGACGTAAAGTCAGAATTGTGAGACGTAAAGTCAGAATTGTGAGACATAAAGTCAGAATTGAGAAACGTAAAGTCAAAATTGTGAGATGTAAAGTCAGAACTGTGAAATGTAAAGTCAGTTGCAAGACTTTAAGCCAGAATTGTGAGACGTAAAGTCAGAATTGTGAGACATAAAGTCAGAATTGAGAAACGTAAAGTCAAAATTGTGAGATGTAAAGTCAGAACTGTGAAATGTAAAGTCAGTTGCAAGACTTTAAGCCAGAATTGTGAGACGTAAAGTTAGAATTGTGAGACGTAAAGTCAGAATTGTGAGACGTAAAGTCAGAATTGTGAGACGTAAAGTCAGAATTGTGAGACGTAAAGTCAGAATTGTGAGACGTAAAGTCAGAATTGTGAGACATAAAGTCAGAATTGAGAAACGTAAAGTCAAAATTGTGAGATGTAAAGTCAGAACTGTGAAATGTAAAGTCAGTTGCAAGACTTTAAGCCAGAATTGTGAGACGTAAAGTCTGAATTGTGAGACGTAAAGTCAGAATTGTGAGACGTAAAGTCAGAATTGTGAGACGTAAAGTCAGAATTGTGAGACGTAAAGTCAACTGTAAGACGTAAAGTCAGAATTGTGAAATGTAAAGTCAGTTGTAAGACTTTAAGCCAGAATTGTGAGACGTAAAGTCAGAAATGAGACGTAAAGTCAGAATTGTGAGACGTAAAGCCAGTTGCAAGACTTTAAGCCAGAATTGTGAGATGTAAAGTCAGAAATGAGACGTAAAGTCAGAATTGTGAGACGTAAAGCCAGAATTGAGAAACGTAAAGTCAAAATTGTGAGATGTAAAGTCAGAACTGTGAAATGTAAAGTCAGTTGCAAGACTTTAAGCCAGAATTGTGAGACGTAAAGTTAGAATTGTGAGACACAAAGTCAGAATTGAGAGACGTAAAGTCAGAATTGTGAGACACAAAGTCAGAATTGAGAGACGTAAAGTCAATTGTGAGACGTAAAGTCAGAATTGAGACGTAAAGTCAGAATTGAGATGTAAAGTCAGAATTGGTAGACGTAAAGTCAGTTGCAAGACTTTAAGCCAGAATTGTGAGACGTAAAGTTAGAATTGTGAGACGTAAAGTCAGAATTGTGAGACGTAAAGTCAACTGTAAGACGTAAAGTCAGAATTGTGAGACGTAAAGTCAGAATTGTGAGACATAAAGTCAGAATTGAGAAACGTAAAGTCAAAATTGTGAGATGTAAAGTCAGAACTGTGAAATGTAAAGTCAGTTGCAAGACTTTAAGCCAGAATTGTGAGACGTAAAGTCAGAATTGTGAGACATAAAGTCAGAATTGAGAAACGTAAAGTCAAAATTGTGAGATGTAAAGTCAGAACTGTGAAATGTAAAGTCAGTTGCAAGACTTTAAGCCAGAATTGTGAGACGTAAAGTTAGAATTGTGAGACGTAAAGTCAGAATTGTGAGACGTAAAGTCAGAATTGTGAGACGTAAAGTCAGAATTGTGAGACGTAAAGTCAGAATTGTGAGACGTAAAGTCAGAATTGTGAGACATAAAGTCAGAATTGAGAAACGTAAAGTCAAAATTGTGAGATGTAAAGTCAGAACTGTGAAATGTAAAGTCAGTTGCAAGACTTTAAGCCAGAATTGTGAGACGTAAAGTCAGAATTGTGAGACGTAAAGTCAGAATTGTGAGACGTAAAGTCAGAATTGTGAGACGTAAAGTCAACTGTAAGACGTAAAGTCAGAATTGTGAAATGTAAAGTCAGTTGTAAGACTTTAAGCCAGAATTGTGAGACGTAAAGTCAGAAATGAGACGTAAAGTCAGAATTGTGAGACGTAAAGCCAGTTGCAAGACTTTAAGCCAGAATTGTGAGATGTAAAGTAAGAAATGAGACGTAAAGTCAGAATTGTGAGACGTAAAGTCAGAATTGTGAGACGTAAAGTCAGAATTGTGAGACGTAAAGTCAGAATTGTGAGACGTAAAGTCAACTGTAAGACGTAAAGTCAGAATTGTGAAATGTAAAGTCAGTTGTAAGACTTTAAGCCAGAATTGTGAGACGTAAAGTCAGAAATGAGACGTAAAGTCAGAATTGTGAGACGTAAAGCCAGTTGCAAGACTTTAAGCCAGAATTGTGAGATGTAAAGTCAGAAATGAGACGTAAAGTCAGAATTGTGAGACGTAAAGCCAGAATTGAGAAACGTAAAGTCAAAATTGTGAGATGTAAAGTCAGAACTGTGAAATGTAAAGTCAGTTGCAAGACTTTAAGCCAGAATTGTGAGACGTAAAGTTAGAATTGTGAGACACAAAGTCAGAATTGAGAGACGTAAAGTCAGAATTGTGAGACACAAAGTCAGAATTGAGAGACGTAAAGTCAATTGTGAGACGTAAAGTCAGAATTGAGACGTAAAGTCAGAATTGAGATGTAAAGTCAGAATTGAGACGTAAAGTCAGAATTGAGATGTAAAGTCAGAATTTAAACGTAAAGTCAGAATTGAGAGACGTAAAGTCAGAATTGAGACGTAAAGTCAGAATTGTGAGACGTAAAGTCAGAATTTAAACGTAAAGTCAGAATTGAGAGACGTAAAGTCAATTGTGAGACGTAAAGTCAGAATTGAGAGACGTAAAGTCAATTGTGAGACGTAAAGTCAGAATTGTGAGACGTAAAGTCAATTGTGAGACGTAAAGTCAGAATTGAGAGACGTAAAGTCAGAATTGAGAGACGTAAAGTCAGAATTGAGAGACGTAAAGTCAGAATTGAGAGACGTAAAGTCAGAATTGAGAGACGTAAAGTCAGAATTGCAAGAATAAAAAGGAAGAATAAGGGAGGGAAAAAGCTGCAAATACTATTTCTGTTTTCATTCTGTGGTGGATACAAGGTTTCATAGAAACTACATGCACAAAGAGACAAGAAAACCTGTAAGCGCAAATAACTACAACCTCCCTGACAAGTACAACATTGTCATACAGTGATCATGTTTCTATTATATTCACACAGAATGTGACCATATTTGAGTTTCAGATGCTCATGTTTTGGAAAAGATGCCCTAAATCCAACCCAAATGCCCTTCCTGCCAACATATCTAAATGTCAAGGCTAATGCGGTGGATTTGGTGTGTGATATCTTCATCCCGTCACAGATCTTCCTCATTACCCGAGGAAGAAATCTTTAAGCTCTGGATTTGTGGACTGATCTCCGTCAGCTTGCAGAAGAATTCAAAGCATCTGAGAGAAACGCCACAAAACATCCTACAGCGGCGGAATGGAAGAGTCGTTGAGATTTAACCTTTTGTTTGTGCAGCGCGGCCATGTGTTGGCATGTGCAGCTTGTTATTGCGGCGTCTGTGTTACATCTTATTTCTGCAGGATTTGTTGAAGTGACATGTCTGAAAAAAGCACAGCTGGACGACGGGCAGATTCCGGAGCGCTGAAAGCGTGGCTAATTCACTCACAAACACAAAAGATCCTCCGGCTTAGACACTCGGCAACTGTTGTGCGTCTTTACATGCAGGATGTGGCACACCGCTCTGAACTCTGGGTAATTAACGCTTGTACAGAATAACAGTTAACGGAGGTTCAGACGAATGCAAGAACATAAAATATTTGTAAGAGAAGAGCTTCAATACAGATGACAAAGAGACTGACGTCCAGATGATTGGCTGTTAACATTCTGTTAGGATCAAACTCATGAAGAAACAACTGGCTCGTCATCGAGATACTATTATAGTTTCGAATTTGATTTATATATATATATAGTTATTTTGTTGTGTCATTTTTATTGGTTTTTGTTTTAATGTCTATATAGTTTTTATTCATTTTTAACTCAGCTTTAGGTTTTTGCAAGTTAAACTAAGTGAAAATGAGAAATTTTACCTGGTAACTAGCTGAAAGTTGAATTTTTTAATATTTAAGCTTATAATATGTGACCCTGGACCACAAAACCAGTCATAATCAATTTTATGCATAGAAAAGCTGAATAAATCAGCTTTCCATTGATGTATGATCTGTTAGAATAGGGCAATATTTGGCTGAGATATAACTACTGGAATCAGAGTCAAAATATTGAAAAAATCACCTTAAAAGTTGTCCAAATGAAGTTCATAGCAATGCATATTACTAATCAAAAATGTTTTGATATATTTACGGTAGGATATATTTACAAAATATCCTCATGGAACATGATCTGTACTTAATATCGATAATTTTGACCCATACAATGTATTTTTGGCTATTCCTACAAATATTCACCCTTGCTACTTATGACTAGTTTTGTGCTCCAAGGTCACATATTTGATTTCAGTTAACGTTTTAGTTAAAATAAACGTTTGTTTTTATATTATGTGTCACTCTTTTTATGACAATTCAGCACATTTTCTCCACAAATTCTCATTACTGCAATAGCTACAATAATGAAAATCATCCTGTTTTTTTAAACACTTTATAATAAGGTCACATTTGTTAACGAGTTAATTAGTAAATGCATTAGTTAACATAACTACTACAACTAATAATGATAAATATATTTAATAAATTCTGTATTAATCTTTTAATGTTACACTGCAAAAAAATGCTTTTCTTACATAGATTTTTTTGTCTCGTTTTCAGCCAAAATATCTACAAATTCTTAAATCAGGAAGGATTTTCTAGACGAATAAAAAGTTATTTTCTTATTTTCCGAAAAAACAAGTCAAAATTAAGTGAGATTTTGCTTAGAACAACCAAAATAATCTGACAATGGGGTAAGAAAAAAAATCGTATTGTAAACAGAAAAGATTATTTTTCTTAATTTTCTTAATTTTGAGTATTTTTTTTCTGAAAACAAGACAATAGTTTTTATTAGCCTAGAAAATCCTTCTTGATTTAAGAATTTTTAGATATTTGGGCTGGAAACAAGACTAAAAGCTAAGTAAGAAAAGCATTTTTTTGCATTGTAGTTAAAAGTGTAGTTTATTATAAATGAATAAATATTATTACAATTTAACAAATACCACTATTGATTTTAAAAATATATTGTAAATGTTGAAATTAACATAGACTAAAATGCTTTAGAAATATTGTTTATTGTTCATGTCAACTTTAACTAATGTTAACAAATAAAACCTTACTGTAAAGTATAAAAATCAGCATTTAATAAAACAAACACTATCATACTTTAAATTTACTTTACAAATAATATGTGATCCTGGACCACAAAACCAGTCAAAAGGGCCATTTTTTTAAATTGAGATTTATACATCATATGAAAGTTGAACAAATAAGCTTTCCACTGATGTATGTTATTTATAATAGGGCAATATTTGGATAATCTGAAATCAGAGGGTGCATAAAAATCTAAATATTGAGAAAATGACCTTTAAAGTTGTCCAAATGAAGTCCTTAGCAATGCATATTACTAATCAAAATTTAAGTTTTGATATATTTACAGTGGAAATATATCATGATGGAACATGATCTTTACTTAATATCCTAATGATTTATAGGCATAAAAGAAAAATGTATAATTTTGACCCATGCAATCTATTTTTGGCTATTTCTTCAAATATACATGTGCTACTTAAAACTGGTTATATTTGCATCAAAGTAATAGGATGCTAGTTTTTTAGGTTTTTGACTGTAAATGATCTGGACTAGAAACTCAAATCACATGATATTCAAACCCATGAACAGACGCTTAAGTTGTAAATTAAAGCAAAAAGAGCAAACCAGCTTTGGGATGTTTTCATCTCCATCAATCTCTACTGCCCTCCACTGCACAACCGCAGCTCCTGCACTTACTAGTGTGCTGCTCACTAATACACTTATTTTGCATTTATAATTCAACCTGTTAAAAAATATATCACCAGTAAGGATATGTCTGGAAGCCAAATAGTCCAGTGGATACCTGATTCCTACCTGACACAGTCCGGCCACACACACAGATGTCTGGTTCTGTCCACACGGAGTGCCGTCGATGACTCTGTCCGCCTGACGAACGTAGAAACGAAAGCCGACGGCGCGACAGTTGAGCTCACAGAGCTGCTCACTGGAAACTGATCAAACACAGATGACTTCACATAAGAGAATCAATCCAAATGAGCCACAAAGCTTAGTATTTAACAGAATGAATTCAAAATCAGTGTTGGGGGTAACACATCAAAAATAACACAAGTTACAGAATAATATTACTTTTTCCAAGTAACTAGTAAAGTAATGCATTATTTCTTTAGTGACAAGGAAATATCCAAGGTACTTTTTCAAATAAGTAACGCCAGTTACTTTCCCCCTCATTTATTGATTAAAAGCTCTCCTGTCCCCATGTTGAGAGAAATCAAGAGTAAGATGTTCCTTTAGTTCTAGAATAAATGTGAACATGCATTAATTCATCTCACTCACTAAAAAACAGATACAGTGTTCTTCAAAATGAATAAAAACAGTCAAATTCACAGCAAACCTGCAATAATTAAATGTTCAATAATACAAATATCCTTTATGTATTTAATCCAGTTTTATTAACCGATGTCTTTGCTGCCGACCTTCGATGATCCAATTCATCCAAACTAATAAGCAAAAGTTACTCAAGATAATTAACATTTGTTTTTCTTTTCCTATTGCTGAAGAGTTGACACTTCTTCTTCTGTGGTCTACTGTACAGACGTCAATTTACCTTTTTCTAAGCCTGAGGCTTTTGCTGTGAAAAGGCTTTTGCATTTGACAAAAATACAACTTTTTATATTAAAAAACAAACAATCAAGTCCTGCCCAGAAAGTAACGTAACGCATTACTTTCCATAAGAAGTAGCTAAGTAATGTAATTTGTTACTTTTAAGGGAGTAACTCAATATTGTAATGCATTACTTTTAAAAGTAACTTTCCCCAACACTGATCAAATTATACAATTTTCAGATTCTGGGTTTGTTTTTGACATAAAGATTCACTATTTGATAAAAAATGTCATGGCTTATTTTTAAACTAAAACCATATAGCATCTGATCAGTAATTAATTAATTAAGTAGTAAATGTGAAAACATTAACAAATAATAAATAAATAAAATTATGCTGTATACATACACTTCCACTCAAACGTTTGGGATTAGTAAGACTTTTTAAAAGAGGTTTCTTATGCGCATCAAGGCTGCATTTATTTGATCAAAAATATAGAAAAAAGCAGCAATATTGCAAAATGTTATTACAATTAAAAAATACTGTTTTTTATTTTAATATACTTTAAAATATAATTTTATTCCTGTGATGCAAAGTTGAATTTTCATCAGCTGTTACTGTTCTTAAGTGTCACATGATCCTTCAGAAATCATTCTAATATACTGATTTATTAGGATTATCAATGTTGGCAAACGTTTTTTGGAAAATATGATTGTTTTTAAAGGATTTTTTTCATGAAAAACAAGTTAAAAAGAACAGTATTTATTCAAAATATAAATCTTTTCTAACAATGTAAATCTATGCAATCACTTTTTATTAATAAAACACATCCTTGGTGAATAAAAGTATTAATTTCTTTCAAAAAAAAAAAAAAAAAAAAAGAACGATTGCAAATTTACAGATCCCGAACTTTTAATCAGTAGAGTATATTGTTAGAAAACCCTTATATTTTAAATAAATTCTGTTCTTTTTAACCTTTTATTGATTAAAGAATCCTGAAAAACAATCACAGGTTCCAAAAAAATATTTGGTAGCACAACTGTTGCCTGTTTAATTTAATAATAAATCAGAATATTACAATGATTTCGGAAGGATCATGTGACACTGAAGACTGGAGTAATGATGCTGAAAATTTAGCTTTGCATCACAGAAATAAATTAGATTTTAACATATATTCACATAGAAAACATTTATTTTAAATTTAAATAATATTTCACATATTACCGTTTTCTGTATTTTTTTCCATCAAATTCATGCTAAAAACCATTCAAAATCTTACTGATCCCAAACTTATAAATCACTATACACACTAGAACTAATGCACTACTGATGAGAACAGAATCAGACGCCTGTAATGATTCACAGCAGCCATAAGAGGACAGCAAAGACTTGTGATGAAGGTAAAATGATGTAGAATGAGTCTGAAAAAATAATTTGATTCTCAGTTGAAAAGAAACTAGTTTGTCACTGAAACTAAAAGACTAAATTTTGGCATGCCTTCACTTCTGTTCCTCATCTACCGCCTGCAGGCAGAAGAATCCACACAAACCATAAACAGAAGTGAATATGAATCAAACACTGGCACAGTTTCACAGTCCATAAATCAGATCTATTCAGAGGAGAACATTTACTGCTGCGCAGGATCCGACATGCCGGGACACTCCACTGCAGCACAAATCAACTCGCTCAAATGCGACTGTAACTTTAATTACAACATGATCATTAGAGACAATTAACAACACAAATAAGTGTCATTCAGGACATTGCTCCGCAGGGTAACAGAAAAGACTTCTGCCAAAAACTTTAGGGTTGGTAAGGTTTTCTTAATGTTTTTGAAAGAAGTCTCTCCCAACAGCAGAAGCTCATTCATGTCATGATCTGAGAGAATCCACTCACCGTCATTAAAAGGTTCCCAGTGGTAGAGTCGTCCCATGAAGGGCTGCGTGTTGAACGTGGAGCACTGCAGCTCTCTGATTGGTCTGCTGGGTGATGGACAGGTCTGGTGATTCATAAACACACACTGCTTTTAGTTTTGTGAGTAAATCTGGCATCTTTCCAGTGTTTTCAAACAGCAGTTCTTTTGCAACTACAAGTCAAATGGTCATTAATTTGTAACTAAATTTCAACTAACTTGTTACTTTGCAGCTACATCTCAACAAATTGTCATTAATTTTTTAAACTACGTCAGCTAACTCTCATTCAAGTGCAACTACATGTCAACCAATTCTCGTTTATTTGCAACTACATATCAACAAATTTTCATTCATTTGCGACCACATTAACTACATGTCAACTAACTCTCATTAATTTGCAACTACATGTCAACTAACTCTCATTAATTTGCAACTACATGTCAACTAACTCATTAATTTGCAACTACATGTCAACTAACTCTCATTAATTTGCAACTACATGTCAACTAACTCTCATTCATTTGCAACTACATGTCAACTAACTCTCATTCATTTGCAACTACATGTCAACTAACTCTCATTCATTTGCAACTACATGTCAACTAACTCTCATTCATTTGCAACTACATGTCAACTAACTCTCATTCATTTGCAACTACATGTCAACTAACTCTCATTCATTTGCAACTACATGTCAACTAACTCTCATTCATTTGCAACTACATGTCAACTAACTCTCATTCATTTGCAACTACATGTCAACTAACTCTCATTCATTTGCAACTACATGTCAGCTAACTCTCATTCATTTGCAACTACATGTCAGCTAACTCTCATTCATTTGCAACTACATGTCAACTAACTCTCATTCATTTGCAACTACATGTCAACTAACTCTCATTCATTTGCAACTACATGTCAACTAACTCTCATTCATTTGCAACTACATGTCAACTAACTCTCATTCATTTGCAACTACATGTCAACTAACTCTCATTCATTTGCAACTACATGTCAACTAACTCTCATTCATTTGCAACTACATGTCAACTAACTCTCATTCATTTGCAACTACATGTCAACTAACTCTCATTCATTTGCAACTACATGTCAACTAACTCTCATTCATTTGCAACTACATGTCAACTAACTCTCATTCATTTGCAACTACATGTCAACTAACTCTCATTCATTTGCAACTACATGTCAACTAACTCTCATTCATTTGCAACTACATGTCAACTAACTCTCATTCATTTGCAACTACATGTCAACTAACTCTCATTCATTTGCAACTACATGTCAACTAACTCACATTCATTTGCAACTACATGTCAACTAACTCACATTCATTTGCAACTACATGTCAACTAACTCTCATTCATTTGCAACTACATGTCAACTAACTCTCATTCATTTGCAACTACATGTCAACTAACTCTCATTCATTTGCAACTACATGTCAACTAACTCTCATTCATTTGCAACTACATGTCAACTAACTCTCATTCATTTGCAACTACATGTCAACTAACTCTCATTCATTTGCAACTACATGTCAACTAACTCTCATTCATTTGCAACTACATGTCAACTAACTCTCATTCATTTGCAACTACATGTCAACTAACTCTCATTCATTTGCAACTACATGTCAACTAACTCTCATTAATTTGCAACTACATGTCAACTAACTCACATTCATTTGCAACTACATGTCAACTAACTCTCATTCATTTGCAACTACATGTCAACTAACTCTCATTCATTTGCAACTACATGTCAACTAACTCTCATTCATTTGCAACTACATGTCAACTAACTCTCATTCATTTGCAACTACATGTCAACTAACTCTCATTCATTTGCAACTACATGTCAACTAACTCTCATTCATTTGCAACTACATGTCAACTAACTCTCATTCATTTGCAACTACATGTCAACTAACTCTCATTCATTTGCAACTACATGTCAACTAACTCTCATTCATTTGCAACTACATGTCAGCTAACTCTCATTCATTTGCAACTACATGTCAACTAACTCTCATTCATTTGCAACTACATGTCAACTAACTCTCATTCATTTGCAACTACATGTCAACTAACTCTCATTCATTTGCAACTACATGTCAACTAACTCTCATTCATTTGCAACTACATGTCAACTAACTCTCATTCATTTGCAACTACATGTCAACTAACTCTCATTCATTTGCAACTACATGTCAACTAACTCTCATTCATTTGCAACTACATGTCAACTAACTCTCATTCATTTGCAACTACATGTCAACTAACTCTCATTCATTTGCAACTACATGTCAACTAACTCTCATTCATTTGCAACTACATGTCAACTAACTCTCATTCATTTGCAACTACATGTCAACTAACTCTCATTCATTTGCAACTACATGTCAACTAACTCTCATTCATTTGCAACTACATGTCAACTAACTCTCATTCATTTGCAACTACATGTCAACTAACTCTCATTCATTTGCAACTACATGTCAACTAACTCTCATTCATTTGCAACTACATGTCAACTAACTCTCATTCATTTGCAACTACATGTCAACTAACTCTCATTCATTTGCAACTACATGTCAACTAACTCTCATTAATTTGCAACTACATGTCAACTAATTCTCATTAATTTGCAACTACATGTCAACTAACTCTCATTCATTTGCAACTACATGTCAACTAACTCTCATTCATTTGCAACTACATGTCAACTAACTCTCATTAATTTGCAACTACATGTCAGCTAACTCTCATTCATTTGCAACTACATGTCAACTAACTCTCATTCATTTGCAACTACATGTCAACTAACTCTCATTCATTTGCAACTACATGTCAACTAACTCTCATTCATTTGCAACTACATGTCAACTAACTCTCATTCATTTGCAACTACATGTCAACTAACTCTCATTAATTTGCAACTACATGTCAACTAATTCTCATTAATTTCCAACTACATGTCTACAAAATTCTCATTAATTTGCAACTACATGTCAACTAACTCTTATTAATGCAACTACATGTCAACTAACTCATTAATTTGCAACTACATGTCAACTAACTCTTATTAATGCAACTACATGTCAACTAATTCTCATTAATTTGCAACTACATGTCAACTAATTCTCCTTAATTTCCAACTACATGTCAACTAACTCTCATTAATTTGCAACTACATGTCAACTAATTCTCCTTAATTTCCAACTACATGTCTACAAAATTCTCATTAATTTGCAACTACATGTCAACTAACTCTTATTAATGCAACTACATGTCAACTAACTCATTAATTTGCAACTACATGTCAACTAACTCTTATTAATGCAACTACATGTCAACTAATTCTCATTAATTTCCAACTACATGTCTACAAAATTCTCATTAATTTGCAACTACATGTCTACAAAATTCTCATTAATTTGCAACTACATGTCAACTAACTCTTATTAATGCAACTACATGTCAACTAACTCATTAATTTGCAACTACATGTCAACTAACTCTTATTAATGCAACTACATGTCAACTAATTCTCATTAATTTCCAACTACATGTCTACAAAATTCTCATTAATTTGCAACTACATGTCAACTAACTCTTATTAATGCAACTACATGTCAACTAACTCATTAATTTGCAACTACATGTCAACTAACTCTTATTAATGCAACTACATGTCAACTAATTCTCATTAATTTGCAACTACATGTCAACTAATTCTCCTTAATTTCCAACTACATGTCAACTAACTCTCATTAATTTGCAACTACATGTCAACTAATTCTCCTTAATTTCCAACTACATGTCTACAAAATTCTCATTAATTTGCAACTACATGTCAACTAACTCTTATTAATGCAACTACATGTCAACTAACTCATTAATTTGCAACTACATGTCAACTAACTCTTATTAATGCAACTACATGTCAACTAATTCTCATTAATTTCCAACTACATGTCTACAAAATTCTCATTAATTTGCAACTACATGTCAACTAACTCTTATTAATGCAACTACATGTCAACTAACTCATTAATTTGCAACTACATGTCAACTAACTCTTATTAATGCAACTACATGTCAACTAATTCTCATTAATTTGCAACTACATGTCAACTAATTCTCATTAATTTCCAACTACATGTCTACAAAATTCTCATTAATTTGCAACTACATGTCAACTAACTCTTATTAATGCAACTACATGTCAACTAACTCATTAATTTGCAACTACATGTCAACTAACTCTTATTAATGCAACTACATGTCAACTAATTCTCATTAATTTGCAACTACATGTCAACTAATTCTCCTTAATTTCCAACTACATGTCAACTAACTCTCATTAATTTGCAACTACATGTCAACTAACTCTCATTAATTTGCAACTACATGTCAACTAACTCTCATTAATTTGCAACTACATGTCAACTAATTCTCATTAATTTCCAACTACATGTCTACAAAATTCTCATTAATTTGCAACTACATGTCAACTAACTCTCATTAATGCAACTACATGTCAACTAACTCTCATTAATTTGCAACTATGCAACTACATGTCAACTAACTCTCATTAATTTGCAACTACATGTCAACTAATTCTCATTAATTTCCAACTACATGTCTACAAAATTCTCATTAATTTGCAACTACATGTCAACTAACTCTCATTAATGCAACTACATGTCAACTAACTCTCATTAATTTGCAACTACATGTCAACTAACTCTCATTAATGCAACTACATGTCAACTAACTCTCATTAATTTGCAACTACATGTAACTAACTCTTATTAATGCAACTACATGTCAACTAATTCTCATTAATTTGCAACTACATGTCAACTAACTCTTATTAATGCAACTACATGTCAACTAACTCTCATTAATTTGCAACTACATGTAACTAACTCTTATTAATGCAACTACATGTCAACTAATTCTCATTAATTTGCAACTACATGTCAACTAACTCTCATTAATGCAACTACATGTCAACTAACTCTCATTAATTTGCAACTACATGTCAACTAACTCTTATTAATGCAACTACATGTCAACTAACTCTCATTAATTTGCAACTACATGTAACTAACTCTTATTAATACAACTACATGTCAACTAACTCTCATTAATTTGCAACTACATGTAACTAACTCTTATTAATGCAACTACATGTCAACTAATTCTCATTAATTTGCAACTACATGTCTACAAAATTCTCATTAATTTGCAACTACATGTCAACTAACTCTTATTAATGCAACTACATGTCAACTAACTCTCATTAATTTGCAACTACATGTAACTAACTCTTATTAATGCAACTACATGTCAACTAATTCTCATTAATTTGCAACTACATGTAACTAACTCTTATTAATGCAACTACATGTCAACTAATTCTCATTAATTTGCAACTACATGTAACTAACTCTTATTAATGCAACTACATGTCAACTAACTCTCATTAATTTGCAACTACATGTAACTAACTCTTATTAATGCAACTACATGTCAACTAACTCTTATTAATGCAACTACATGTCAACTAATTCTCATTAATTTGCAACTACATGTCAACTAACTCTCATTAATGCAACTACATGTCAACTAACTCTCATTAATTTGCAACTACATGTCAACTAACTCTTATTAATGCAACTACATGTCAACTAACTCTCATTAATTTGCAACTACATGTCAACTAATTCTAATTAATTTCCAACTACATGTCTACAAAATTCTCATTAATTTGCAACTACATGTCAACTAACTCACATTAATTTGCAACTACATGTCAACTAACTCTCATTAATTTGCAACTACATGTCAACTAACTCTCATTCATTTGCAACTACATGTCAACTAACTCTCATTCATTTGCAACTACATGTCAACTAACTCTCATTCATTTGCAACTACATGTCAACTAACTCTCATTCATTTGCAACTACATGTCAACTAACTCTCATTCATTTGCAACTACATGTCAACTAACTCTCATTAATTTGCAACTACATGTCAACTAACTCTCATTAATTTGCAACTACATGTCAACTAACTCTCATTAATTTGCAACTACATGTCAACTAACTCTCATTCATTTGCAACTACATGTCAACTAACTCTCATTCATTTGCAACTACATGTCAACTAACTCTCATTCATTTGCAACTACATGTCAACTAACTCTCATTAATTTGCAACTACATGTCAACTAACTCTCATTCATTTGCAACTACATGTCAACTAACTCTCATTCATTTGCAACTACATGTCAACTGTCAACTAACTCTCATTCATTTGCAACTACATGTCAACTAACTCTCATTCATTTGCAACTACATGTCAACTAATTCTCATTAATTTGCAACTACATGTCAACTAACTCTCATTAATGCAACTACATGTCAACTAACTCTCATTAATTTGCAACTACATGTCAACTAACTCTTATTAATGCAACTACATGTCAACTAACTCTCATTAATTTGCAACTACATGTCAACTAATTCTAATTAATTTCCAACTACATGTCTACAAAATTCTCATTAATTTGCAACTACATGTCAACTAACTCACATTAATTTGCAACTACATGTCAACTAACTCTCATTAATTTGCAACTACATGTCAACTAACTCTCATTCATTTGCAACTACATGTCAACTAACTCTCATTCATTTGCAACTACATGTCAACTAACTCTCATTCATTTGCAACTACATGTCAACTAACTCTCATTCATTTGCAACTACATGTCAACTAACTCTCATTCATTTGCAACTACATGTCAACTAACTCTCATTAATTTGCAACTACATGTCAACTAACTCTCATTCATTTGCAACTACATGTCAACTAACTCTCATTCATTTGCAACTACATGTCAACTAACTCTCATTCATTTGCAACTACATGTCAACTAACTCTCATTAATTTGCAACTACATGTCAACTAACTCTCATTCATTTGCAACTACATGTCAACTAACTCTCATTAATTTGCAACTACATGTCAACTAACTCTCATTCATTTGCAACTACATGTCAACTAACTCTCATTCATTTGCAACTACATGTCAACTGTCAACTAACTCTCATTCATTTGCAACTACATGTCAACTAACTCTCATTCATTTGCAACTACATGTCAACTAACTCTCATTCATTTGCAACTACATGTCAACTAACTCACATTAATTTGCAACTACATGTCAACTAACTCACATTAATTTGCAACTACATGTCAACTAACTCACATTAATTTGCAACTACATGTCAACTAACTCTTATTAAAGCAACTACATGTCAACTAACTTTCATTAATTTGCAACTACGTCACCAAACTCAATGATTTGCAACTACATGTCAACAATCTCTCATTAATTTGCAACTACAGTCAACAAATTTTCATTCAGTTGCAACCAAGTTAACTATCATTAATTTGCAACTAATTGTCAACTAACTCTTATTAGAGTATTAGTAGATTGTTAGGTTAGGGTTAGTAGAATAAGTTTTTGTATGTATTTGCAAAGTACAGTAGTAGAATGTCTGTTAAGCAGACACTCTAATGACTGCTAGTTGACAAAATAATCACAATAAAGTGTAACCAATATTGACAGCTATAAACAGATGTGTAATGTATGTTTCACTTTAAACAGAGGCGTCTTTCTACAGATGTTACCATAGTGTTGCAGATCTTGTGGCGGTTTGGGGCTCCAGGGCAGGAGGCATTTGGTAGTGGGCTGTATGGTCTCGTCTGCACTGCCGCTGTGTTCATCTGCGGTCGGGTGTGTTGGGCAGGCGGCTGGACGGCTGTGTGATAGCGAGTGTTTTGATACGGGTTTCTCTGACGAGTCCTGTAACTCTGGCGTGGAAGGTTTGATGTTGATCGTCTCTGTTTGTGAGTCGTTCGGCTGGATTCTTTCTGTAGAGGTGTTACAAATGGCATCCTGCCGTATCCGTACGTCCCTGGACCGATGCGGCTACTGTTCGCTCTCCTTCAACACATTGTGAAAACAGAGAAAATTAGTTAGTCACCACATGTTTGCTCCAGTGGATATGATGATAAAAGCTAATAATTAAAGAGATAATTCACCCAAAAATGAAAATTAGATGTTTATCTGCTTACCCCCAGCTGGGGCATCCAAGATGTAGGTGACTTTGTTTCTTCAGTCGAACACAAACCAAGTTTTTTAACTCAAACCGTTGCAGTCTGTCAGTCATATAATGGCAGTCAATGATTACTAAATCTTTCGAGTTAAAAAAACATACACAGACAAAACCAAATTAAACCCTGCAGCTTGTGATGATTCATTGAGGTCTTAAGACAAAACGATCGGTCTGTGCAAAAAACTGAACAGTATTACTTACCTCTGATCCAACGCAATGTTCTACTCTCCTGAGCGTTATCACTACAGGCGGTGCGGAAGCCATCTGTCGCACATATAGACCTTTTTCCTGAGTAAACGATGAGCGCCGCCATTACGAATAACGTCAGATTGAATGCTTTTCTGTTCCGGTTTCCATAGGAACCCATTCAAATAGCGCCCATCTGTTTTTAATGTAGCTAACGTCGGCTGCTTTGTGTCATCTACACACTCATTAAAGTGAGGCACTGACAAATGACGGTCATTGCGACATTGCCAAGTAATGGCGCTATGGAGCCATGTGCTTTTTAAAAACATTTTAATAGGTTTAACATTAGTTTATTAGCTTGGAATATACCCTAATTTGACTAGAAACAATGCAGACCGGAAATGCAAAACATTCTTTCTGTTAAGAGTCCGACTTACTTCCGTGTTCAGGAAAAACGTCTATACGTCACTCATTGTTTACATAGTGCATATTGTCCTCTCAAAATGGTAATTACTTGTGCTTATCCTGATTCTGGCAAACCGATTCAATTCTAAAAGATTATGTTTCCTTAAGCAAACTCATCTGGGAGTGTTGACTTTTCCTTCACTACATTGTCAGATCACATGAACACTCTCCATACTGATGAACATTGCTGTGGATCAGAAATAAAAAAAAATGATATAAATACTGTTCAGTTTCTTGCACAGACTGATCGTTATGTGTCTTAAGACCTCAAAGCATCGGCACGAGCCGCAGGGTGTAATTTGGTTTTTGTCTGTGTATGTTTTTTACTCTTAAAGATTTGGTAACCATTGACTGCCATTATGTGACTGACAAACTGCAAAATCTTTGTTTGTGTTCTACTTAAGAAACAAAGTCACATACATCTTGGATGCACTAGGGGTAGGCAGATAAAAATCTAATTTTCATTTTTGAGTGAACTATCCCTTTAAATAAATAAAATGAAACTTTAAAATGCAACTTGTCTGCTGAAGACAATGTCATACCTCCATCCATATCTGCTGGTGCTCACGTGTCTCTGCTGGCTCTGGTTCGGCGTGTCTGAGGCCGTGTTGTGTGCTGCTGATGGATACTGCGGCAGACAGACTCTGGTCTGTTCCTGAACTCCTCCGCCGCAGGAGCGCGAACACTCGCCCCACGAACCCCAGGAGCTCCACGACTTCAAAGATGCTCCTTCAGAACCAGTCTGCTGTGGATCAGACCAACTCTGACCATATGTGATGGCGCGTCAGGCACATACAGAGGGAAAAAAATGACATGTAGTTTGATGATGAGCCAGAGTGTCAGACTGTCAATCAACAGCTGATGGCCAATCAGAGAGCAGAGGGCGTGACCTCACTCAGCCAGACCCTAAAACTCAAAGCCGAGGGTCAGCGAGAGGTCAGACAGCTGGAGATCACGTGATCACTCTCACTACGACAGGAATGAGACGACACTCAAGCACATGTTTTCCTCTCTGGAAATGCCTTGTTTTTTTCTACAGAAATCCATGTGGTGACACTTTGAGTTCTGATATTATGTAAAATACTATATGTGACCCTGGAGCACAAAACCAGTCATAAGGGTCAATTTTTGGATTTTGAGATTTATGCATCATCTGAAAGCTGAATATATAAGCCTTCCATTAATGTATGGTTTGTTAGGATAGGACCGAGATTGGAACTATTTGAAAATCTGAGGGTGCAAAAAAATCTAAATATTGAGAAAATCACCTTTAAAGTTGTTCAAATGACATTCTTAGTGATGCATATTACTAAACAAAAAGTACATTTTGATATATTTACTGTAGGAAATATACAAAATATCTTCATGGAACATGATGTTAATATCCAAATAATTTTTGGCATAAAGAAAAATCAATAATTTTGACCCATACAACGTATTTTTTGGTACAAATATTCCCATTTAGCCTACTAAAGACTGGTTTGGTGCTCGAGGGTCACATGTAATTAAACAAAATCCAAGCCAAATACAGTATCAGTAATCTCCTCAATTTACCTCAGTTAATCAGCCAGTGATGTACAAATGAAAGTTTGGACACCTCATTTTTTTGCTATTTCTTAATTTTGGAAATAGCAAAATGGTTAAATAAATAAATACATGCATAAATAGTCTTACCTGCCTTGTGGTGTGATGACACATGAAGATCAGCCACAGGATCACAGTGACACTACAAATACAAGATCACACACAAAAGTCACTAATACACACTAATAAAGTCTCTTCTGCTCACCAAGGCTGTGTTTATTTGATCAAAAATACATTCACATGTGAAATATTATTACAATTTAAAATATCAGTTTTCTATGTGGATATCTGTTCAAATGTAATTTATTTCTGTGATCAAAGCTGAATTTTCAGCATCATTACTTTACTTTAGTGTCACATGATGCTTCAGAAATCATTCTAATATGCTGTTTTGCTGCTCAAGAAATATTTCCGATTATTTCCAGTGTTAAAAACAATTGTCCTGCACAATGTTTGTGTGGAAACTGTGACACATTTTACTTTTTGTGATACATTTATTTGAAATAGAAATCTTTTGTAGCATTATAAATGTCTGCACTGGCACTTTTGATTAATCTGATGCATCCTTGCAGAATTTTCATAAATGCAGAAAATTCAGGAAATTATACATGCTGAAAGGAATGAATGAATAAATGTGAACACACAGTGTTCCTCACCTGATGTTCAGAGCTGCTCTCATACTGAAGACTGACTGCAGCGCTGCACCTGTACACACACACACACACACACACACACACACACACACACACACACACACACACACGCACACACACACACGCACACACACACACACACACACACACACACACACACCTGTGTCACTGAAGTTCAAACTCATGTTGTACTTTTTTAGACCTCACTTGACCTTTGACCTGACCTGCTGACCTCCGGAGTGCCCTGAGCTGTTAAATGTGTTAAAGACTGCAATACTGCAGCTGCTGCATTCAAGTGCATGTGGGAAAGTCATGCAGGAGAGACTGACCACACATTCATGAAGATTTGTGCGACTTTGATATTAATAGCGAGATATTACATGACTTACAGTTATATGTTATGTGAAGGTGTAAGTTGCTAACATCAAAGTATCAAAAAAGCTGCATAGTAATACATTTTGGTAACACTTCAGTCTAAGATTTCCTTGTAACAGTGTAATAACTGTACATATTTAAGAAATGGTTGATGTTAATTAACAACATGTATTTACTATATGATTAGGATTAGTTGCATGTATTTATGCATAATTTGTTATTATGTTAAGCATGTGTTACTAAATGTTACCATGAAAATATCATTGTACATGAATACAGAACTAATATATATATATATATATATATATATATATATATATATATATATATATATATATATATGAAAAAGTACTATGGTGTAACTATCTGGCTATATATTTATTTTTAAATACAATAAAACGTTAACTTAGAAGTTTGGGATT
>NC_133371.1:48517148-48552130 GCF_049309525.1 Garra rufa | reverse complement strand
ATCCGAAGAGAGTCGAGGCTCAGAGACAGAACGAGAGCGCGCTGCGCGCCACCTCCTAGAGAGAGAGAGAGAGAGAGAGAGAGAGAGAGAGAGAGAGAGAGACTCAGTAAAAACAGGAAACACGATTCAAAGGCATCTCATCTGCTACAATTTATCGAATGTAATGCCATCATTTACAGGTCTAAAATCTCTCAAGCAGATTTTAGAGTCTGTTTTATAACATGCTGGTCTCTAAATAATCACTGTCCTCCAATTAAAGGTTTGCAAATCTGATACAATTCTTAAAAAAATAATGCTACATAACATCCACCGATATTTTCTAAAGGTTAAACTGGTCTTTTTCACTGACATTTTGTTAGGAACACTCACCTTCAGTCAGATGGACTCTTGGTCATCTATCATCTCTAGGGCTTGAGGACAAATACATCAAACAAATATAATGTGTGTGCTTTGATTACAAACTTAGTCTGTTGTTGGCCTCATATATGCCTCTTTTTTTGCCATTAAAACAAAAAGTGGGTTCAAAAATGAATATGAAAATGAAAAATGAATCTTTATTTGTCACTTCATCTGCTCAAATGTTTTCATTTTGTATGATTAGGTTGCAATGTTTTCTTTTGTCTCTGCAGATTTAAACATGTTTAAGGAGATCTGAGAAGGATTCCTGTGTGACAGCATCACTATCAGCAGCAAACATTTTTTTTTTTAGATTATTAATACAAATAAATATTTAAAAATATTAAATTAAATATGAAATTAAAACTGTTGGACAATTAAAGTAAAACATCTGAAGGCCACGGTGACATACAATAATAGAATAATAATAATAAAAAAATAATAATAATAACATTATATATATATAAAAATTAATTAATTGCATTAAATTACTGTTGCAATTAATTTTTATATATATATAATGTTATTATTATTTTTTTTTATATATATATAACATTAAAATTAGCTTGGACCCTAAAAAATAAACAAACAAATTAATAAATAACAATTAATGAATTGCAATAAAATAACTGTTGCACAAATAAATGCCTCTGCAGCCCATGACAACCTAAAATAGTAGAATAATAAAAATAAAAGATATATATTAAAATAAAATCAACCATCAAAAATTAACCACCCCCAAAAAATTAAACAAACAAATAAAAAGAAAGAAAGAAAGAAAGAAAGAAAGAAAGAAAGAAAGAAAGAAAGAAAGAAAGAAAGAAAGAAATATTAACTGCAAAAAATGGAAGCCCTTGAAGCCCATGCCAACCTAAACAAATAAATAAAAAATAATTTATTAATTCCAATAAAAAAATGTTGCACAAATAAAGGCCTCTGAAGCCAGTGCCAACTTAAAATAATAGAATAATAAAAAATAAAATAAAATAAGTAAAACAGAAAATTGGTTTGGGTCATAATAAAATGAAATAAAATAAATTATTTTAAAAAAAATTAAATAATTCAATAATTATTTCATTTGTTAAAAAAAGGCAAACATTTTGTTAGCAAATTCAGGTCAAAGTTTTTTCACTTTTATCTTTTTAATAATCAGTCAAATACAAAACATAAATAGTGAAAGATCATGTGGTTTGATTTTGACATTCAATATGAGGAAACGACAGGCATCATAGACAGAATGAACAGAAGATCTGAAACACGCTCTACACACTCACACCTGAACGCAAGCGCTTCATCGACACAAACATGAGCTCAAACTCAGATGATCATGCAGCTCAAGTGCAGGTTAAACTCTCAACATAAACCTAGGTCTTCATTTCACATCCAGTTAATGGCAGAGCAGAGTCGGAAGAGAATCTTGCACTAGTTAGTTAAACTCTTGACATGTTTAAAGTTGTTAATGAAATCAAATCAAATAAAACTGCAGAAAAAAGTAAGGCATCTGAAGTCCATTCAAGCCTACAATAATAGAATAATAAAAATAAAATGTTAAAATGAAATAGACTATCAGCTTGGGCCCTAATATAAAAAAAAAAATAATAATAATAATAATAATAATTAATTAAATAAATAAAAGAAAACTGCTGAAAGAAGTAAGGCATTTGAAGTCTATTACAGCCTAAAATAATATAATACTAAAAAATAAAATGTTAAAATAAAATAGACTATCAGCTTGGGCCCTAAGAAAATAAAATAAAATAAAAATAATACAAATAAAACTAAAAAAGTTATAAATACAAATAAAAAAATAAATAAAATAAAACTAAATAAAATAAAATAAAATAAGCATCTGAAGTCTATACCAGCCTAAAATAATAGAATAATAAAAATAAAATGTTAAAATAAAATTGACTCAGCTTGGGCTCTAATTCTCCTCCAGCATAACTACATCATGGCAGAAAAACAGTTTAAAAAGAATCTTCATCTTGTTCATCTTGTTAGTTGAAGTGTTGACATGTTTGCAGTGTAACTCCACAGCTTGGGCCCTAATAAAAAAAATAAAAATAATAATAATAATAATAATAATAATAATAATAAAATAAAATAAAATAATAAAATAAAATAATAAAATAAAATAAAATAAAATAATAAAATAAAATAAAAAAGCTGAAAAAGTAAAGGATCTGAAGTCCATTCCAGCCTGAAATAATATATATATATATATTTTTTTTTTAAATAAAATAGACTATCAGCTTGGGCCCTAATAAAATGAAATAAAATAAAAAATAATACAAATAAAACTAAAAAAAATTATAAATACAAATAAAAAAATAAATAAAATAAAACTAAATAAAATAAAATAAAATAAAATAAAACTGTAAGCATCTGAAGTCCGTACCAGCCTAAAATAATAGAATAATAAAAATAAAATGTTAAAATAAAATTGACTCAGCTTGGGCTCTAATAAAATGAAATGAAAAAAAAAAATATAAATAATTAAAAAAATATAAAATAAAACAAATGATATTACTGTACAGTCCGATTTCTCCTCCAGCATAACTACATCATGGCAGAACAACAGTTTAAAAAGAATCTTCATCTTGTTCATCTTGCTCATCTTGTTAGTTGAAGTGTTGACATGTTTGCAGTGTAACTCCACAGACTGTACTGAGGTCTGTATGTGAGACGCGTGTAATGCACCTGTGTGGAGGATGTTTGATCAGGAGCACCATTAGAGACGTCAGAAGAAGTTACTGGACCACAGGACTGAGCAGATCCGCTCAGAATAACTAAAGTCAGCAGGAGAGACTGCAGTACATTCAGACTCAGTGTTCACGTCTGGGATTTACTGTGGAGCCGCTGGAGACTGGTCTGTCTGAAGGCCTGTCTGTCTCTCATCTCCAGCACACAGTCTCTCACCATCTCACCGAAGAGCGACGGCCAGATCTTCTGCAGCGCGTCCGCCTTCACGCAGTGACCCGACGCTCTGTGGATCAGCCCTCGCAGATACTGCTGCACCATCGCAGAACGCTCCGACACGTCAGCGCCGCCCTCCTGACACACACACACACACACACACACACACACACACACACACACACACACACAGTCAGAGTTAGTGATGCTGGATTGAGATCAGGGTGATCATAAGTATTGGCGCTCTCACCTCAGGGCCGTCAGAGAGTCTGCTGGGATAGTTGAAGAGCGCTCGACTCAAACCGTCTCCCAGCTGTTTGCCGTTCTCCTTCAGCTCCTCTGGACTCTGACCGCTTCTGCGCCCGCGTCCGTCCAGCAGGAACTGCAGCTGACGCTTCCTTTAACGGGATGGACAGAACCACTGATATACGCCACAGAAACAATACGTCTGAGACGGAAAGATGCTCATGAATGTGGTCTGAAATGATCTACTGTGGGTCGTTTGATTTGGGACTGAAACCATGTGGAGATGAATTGCAGTCAATAAATAAATAAATAAAATTAATTAACTGGTGAACAACAAATTAATATTAATATTTTTTAATTAAAATTACAATCAAACAAAGTAAGGCCTCTGAAGTTCGTGTCAACCGAAATTAAAATGAAAATTAAATAAAAATAAAAAAATAAAATAAAAAAGTAAAGCATCTGAAGTCAATCCCTACCTAAATTAAATTAAATTAAAATAAAGTAAAGTAAAGTAAGTAAAGTAAAAAATTATATATTTTAATCAAATTAAAATTTAAAAAAGTAAGGCATCTGAAGTCAATGCCTACCTAAATTAAATTAAATTTAAATGAAGACCTCTGAAGTCCAAAAAATAAAACATTTTAATTAAATTAAAATCAAATAAAGTATGGCATCTGATGTCCATGCCTATCTAAATTATTAAAATTAAAATAAGTAAGGTCTCTGAAGTTCATGTCAACTAAAATTAAAATTAATTAAAATTAAAATTTTAATTTAATAAAGTAAGTCCAAGCCAACCTAAATTAAAAATTTTAATTAAAATTAAATAAAGTAAAGCCTCTAAAGTTCATGTCAACCTAAATTAAAATTGAAATTAAAATAAAAATTGAAATAAAAATTGAAATTAAAATAAAAAATTAAATTAAAATTAAAATTTAAATTAAAATTTAAATTTAAATTTAAATTTAAATTTAAATTTAAATTTAAATTTAAAATTTAAATTTAATACAAAAATAAGCAATTTAATTTAATATAATTCAATTACCATGGTTTTAAGTTTAATTTTATGAACTGCTATGACTTTTCCAGGTTCAAAAATAACACTTTTTAAAGATTCTGAAATGCTCATAAGTGCAGGAGACGAATGAAAAGATTTTGTGAACAGCACAAGAACAAACTGTGTTTAATACTGTAAATCCTGGAGCGATGAAATAATCCTGGACACACACACACACTCACACTCAGGATGGCAGCTGCTGTGGACATGCACTGGCCTGTCGTCTCACACACACACACACACACACACACACACACACACACACACACACACACACACACCTGGATTCCTCCAGCAGCAGCAGCAGGCGGCAGCGTGGCGTTTCTGTAGCAGCAACGTGACCCAGAGCGCCGAACATCCGCTCCGATGCCATGACCTCATTCATAGTGACCTGAAACACACAAACATCATCACACACACGCTCCTGACACACGCACAATGACAGTAGAGACTGATGCTGCTCGCACCTCAGTGCCGTTGATCTTCTGCAGGTTGAGATGCTGCAGTCTGTAGATGAGGAAGGATCTCCAGAGGGTCAGTCTCACCACCGGATTCCCCTCCGGATGGACGCTGATCTGCTCCAGACGCCGAATCTGAGCCAGAGCCGCCAGCTGAGGGAGATGAGTGATGTTTGTCTCCATGAACATCAGGTGCTGCGCAGGACACAACAGCATGACACATGTGTGTTTAAACGCTCACGATTCATTCAGAAATGAAGCAGGTCAATGTCTTTATGAATGAGTCATTGAATCATTGACTCACTACATTCATTTAAATGGCTAAATCATCCGGAAACAAAGCGAGTGACTGTCTTTATGCGTGAGTCATTGAATTGTTGACTCACTCAATTTGTTCAAAACCGTGAATTCATTTAGAAATTAAATGATGGTCTTTATGAATGAGTCACTGAATCATTGACTCAATTCATTCAAATGGCTGATTCATGCAGAAACTAAGTGAAAGACTGTCTTTATGAGTGAGTCGTTGAATCATTGATTCACTTGATTCATTCACACAGCTGATTCATTTGTAAATAAAGCGAGTGACTGTCTTTATGAGTGATTCATTGAATCATTGACTCACTTGATTCATTCAAACGGCTGATTCATTCAGAAAAAAACCATGGATTCATTCAGAAACAAAACGAGTAATTGTCTTTATGTGTGAGTCATTGAATGATTGACTCACTTGACTGATTCATACAACTGATTCATTCACAAACTAAGCGAGTGACTGTCTTTATGAGTGATTCATTGAATCATTTACTCAATTTGTTCAAAACTAGATCAGTCGGAAATGAAGCAGGTGAATGTCTTTATGAATTAGTCACTGAATCACTGACTCACTCGATTTGTTCAAAACTGTGGATTCATTCAGAAATGAAGCGAGTGACTGAATCATTGACTCACTTGATTTCTTCAAGAGGCCGATTCATTTGGAAAAAAGCAAGCGACTGTCTTTATGAGTGAGTCATTGAATCATTGACTCACTTGATTCATTCACACAGCTGATTTATTTAGAAATGAAGCGAGTGACTGTCTTTATGAGTGATTCATTGAATCATTGACTCACTTGATTAATTCAAACGGCTGATTCATTCAGAAACTAAGCAAGTGACTGTCTTTATGAGTGATTCATTGAATCATTGACTCACTTGATTCATTCAAACGGCTGATTCATTCAGAAACTAAGTGAGTGACTGTCTTTATGAGTGATTCATTGAATCATTGACTCACTTGATTAATTCAAACGGCTGATTCATTCAGAAACAAAGCAAGCGACTGTCTTTATGAGTGAGTCATTGAATCATTGACTCACTTGATTCATTCACACAGCTAATTTATTTGGAAATGAAGCGAGTGACTGTCTTTATGAGTGATTCATTGAATCACTGACTCACTTGATTCATTCAAACGGCTAATTCGTTCAGAAACTAAGCGAGTGACTGTCTTTATGAGTGAGTCATTGAATCATTGACTCACTTGATTCATTCACACAGCTAATTTATTTGGAAATGAAGCGAGTGACTGTCTTTATGAGTGATTCATTGAATCACTGACTCACTTGATTCATTCAAACGGCTAATTCGTTCAGAAACTAAGCGAGTGACTGTCTTTATGCATGGGTCACTGAATCGTTGAATCACTCGATTTGTTCAAAACCATGGATTCATTCAGAAACAAAGCGTGCGACTGTCTTTATGAGTAAGTCATTGAATGATTGACTCACTTGAGTGATTCAAACGACTGATTCATTCACAAACTAAGCGAGTGACTGTCTTTAGGAGTGAGTCACTGAATCATTTACTCAATTTGTTTAAAACTAGATCAATCAGAAATGAAGCAGGTGAATGTCTTTATGAATGAGTCACTGAATCACTGACTCACTCAATTCATTTAAACACATGGATTCATTTAGTAATGAATCACAACTGTGTGTTGATCAAAGACTCAGGCTTTGACTGTAACTATTTTCTTTAGTGAAACTGAGCAGACTGTGTGTGGAACACTGTGATCTTCTCACTGTTAGGTTGGGGAATTTGAGGCGGATGCGCAGGAACATGGGAATGATGGAGTCAAAGGGCATGTATCTGAAGGCGATGGTGGTGACACTCGAGGCCGTCTGAACGCCCCAGCAGCGCTCCAGCGTCTCTAGGGCCGCGGGGCCGAACAAACGCAGCGTCTCGCCGTCCAGCTCCGCCAGGTGACTGTCAGACATGGACAGACTCTGAACACTGGGACCGCTGGCATCCTGCGGTCTGCAAACACAAATCATAACACATCACATGAGCAAAACACCTCCTGTTACACACCACAGTATGAATGATTTCAACATGTCTGGACAGAAACTCTTCTGAGAGGAATATTTGGACTCCAGCCTGTTTAAATTCACATTTGGCACGAAGAGATCCACAGTGTCTGTCATGCACATCTGATTTAGCTATGGCTTACACTTCTATTGTTTTTATATACAGCTAATTACACATACTACAACCAAGTCCTAACAGAAACTTTAACTGTATGTTTGATCATATAAATGCAGTCTTAGTGAGCTTAAAAAATGTTACTTACCAAACTTTTTAACAGTAGAGTTTCTACAGCTGTGTATGAATGTATACATCTGATTATCACATTACAATCTGGTTTTAATGCAACAGTGATAAATATACATACAAAACAAATGTGACCCTGGACCACAAAACCAGTCATAAGGTTAAATTTTACAAAACTGAGATGTATACATCATATGAAAGCTCAATAAATAAGCTTTCTTTGATGTATGGTTTGTCAGGATAGGACAATATTTGGCCGAGATACGTCTATTTGAAAATCTGGAATCTGAGGGTGCAAAAAAAATCAAAATACTGAGAAAATCACCTTTAAAGTTGTCCAAATTAAGTTCTTAACAATGCATATTACTAATCAAAAATTACATTTTGATATATTTATGGTAGGAATTTTACAAAAAATCTTCATGGAACATGATCTTTACTTAATTTCCTAATGATTTTTGGCATAAAAGAAAAATCAAACATTTTGAACCATGCAATGTATTTTTGGCTATTGCTACAAATATACCCCAGCGACTTAAGACTGGTTTTGTGGTCCAAGGTCACAAATAAAACTCAAAGTAGCTGACTCATGCAAATGACCTTTATAAACAAAATCAGTGTATAGACTGATGAGAGATGAATCAGCATCAAAAACACAAATGGCTGTCAGTCATCAGCGTTTCCAGTGCGGTTTTGTTAATTATAATTGGAGCGATTTGGTTTTGAGAGATTTAATTTTGAGAGGTTAATTCAGAGGAGAATAATACGTTTTTAATGAACGCTCTTGATGAGATGCACGTGATTGGCGCTGTAATTCTCTGCCCACATACAGACAGAAACACTCACAGCGCAGACGCTCCTTAATGGATCTGTAGTGCTCTTCTGCTCACTCACTAATCACTCTGCTCCTACGCACAAATTCTTTATTTAATGGACTAATTTACAAAGAGAGCCACCAGGAATCCGATCAGTCTGCTGTGGGTCACTCAGACGCTTTTAGCAAGTATTAAAACACATGAAAGTGCCCACTCTCCACTTTTCTTATAACTTGATAAGTTTGATGTTTAATATAACATACAATAAAACATTTACTAATAAATCATAAAAATATACAAGTAAAATAAATGCATTATTCAAAAACAATCAATCAAAATAAAACATTTGGTAATAATTAAAAAAATAAATAATTAAATATATAAATGAAAAAAATAAAAACTACATTTAAAATGAATAACGTAAAATATCTCAATAAAACTTATTAATAAAAAAGCAATAAATTAAATCAAACAAAAAATATATATATTATTTGTTGTCAGATGTCATGTGACCTTTAACCAAGAACTAAAAGCTATTAGCATTTATTTGAAATTTCATTATAACTTTTGACCACAAGGTGGCACTGTCTCAAAACCTTTTGAGTACTTTCAAGTCATGGTCTCGATGGTACATACAAAGTTTTGTAATGGTACACCAATGCATTCGTAAAATGTAGCATTTTCTATCATTATACTCTACTGTAGTCAATGGCGATTTCATGTTTTGTTTAATGATAGCGCCACCAAGAGGCAAAATTTCACCAAAGTTTTTATGTGTCCTTAGAGTGTGCCCATACATATGTGTGTCATATCTGGTGAAAATATCTCATTTTGTTTTGGAGTTATACACATTTTTTTTATATAAGAAGAGAAAAAATGGCCAATCAAAATTTTGGCAATTGGGCATTACCGTACAGCTGACACGCTATGTTTTCGAATTTCTTACGGTGGTTTCATGTCAATAGGAGTAACAGTTTCTAAGATATTGGCAAATGTTTTTTAAGCACTAAAATGCAAAGTTGCACAAACCAAAAGGCAAAACCGGGAATGTTTGGTATCGCTGGACTCGGCAATAGCCATTTTTCGTATCTCCTGACCACTAGGTGGCACTGCACTGAAACTGTGCAGGTAGCCTCAGGTCATGCTTGTTATAACACACACCAAATGTGGTCTCAATATGCCAAACCATTGCGGAGATATAGCCTCACATCCTTTTTTGCGCGCTTTTCGTAGAATTCGTTTGCACGTTATTCGAGAACGGTTTGATTAATCAACCCGAATTCCATAACTTTGTGCCTGCATGGTCTGAAGATGATCTAAGCCAATTTTGGTGAAAATCAGACAAACCGTCTAGGATGAGTTCGAAAAAGCAGTTTTTACAATTTATTAAAAATAGAAAAACCTTACAATTTTAGACTCGAGCGGAAGAAACTGAAAAACAATGATAATAATAATAGGAGCGCCAGCAATTTCAATAGGTGCCTACGCACTTTCAATGCTTGGCCCTTAAAAATTTCAGGGGGGCTTTAAGAAAGTATTTCAGCTTTAAAAGGAGCCCAACAATTGGATGTACCTGGGGTCTCTGGGGCTGTTTGGTCGACTGGTCGATCGTAACCTGCTCTCATTCCCTCCGGCTGAGACTGTGAGCGGACTTAAGCGTCTGTGACAGAGAATCACATCAGTCAAATACTCACACACACTCACACACACACACACACACACACACACACACACACACACACACACATATATATATATATGAACTTATGAGTGACCCTCACTTGGGCTCGTCCGGCGACGTCTCTTGCGTGTTCCCATTGGTCTGGGCGGGGCTGTGGGCGGGGCTGTTTTCTGGACTGACATCTTCCTTTGTGCCGTTCTGGGCAGGAAGCTCGAGGCATGCTTTTAGCCCCTCCCACTGCTGTGCTGCATTCTGGATCGCGAGTCGACGTCTTTCCTGCAATAAAAAGAATGACCAGGTGCTTTAGAATTGTGTGAAACTACAGCTGCTTTAAGGAATTAGCATTTGGGTGAATTTAGAGAACATGTCACTAGGTTGTAGAATAATTTTTATATAGTTTACTACTAATATATTTATTATATCAATATTTTTACATATGCATTGTAGTAACTGAGAATTGAGGTAATTGACAATGTCAATAATCAGTATAATGTCAATCACTCACTAAATACTAAATATTAATTGAATCATTCACAATTAAAACAAATAAGAATTAAAAATACTGCCTTAATACTTTCATGTTTTCTAAAGATTAAGATAAAGATTCGTAAAATCACTCAAAAATCCTGATCTGAAAGAAATGATTTACGATCAACACTCTGAAGTCACGGACTGAATCAAATCTTGATGTGAATCAAATTATTCGCAAACCCACTCTGAAGTCTCGATATGAATGAAAAGATTTGCAATCAATGTTCTGAAGTCCATGTCCCGAACTGAATCAAAATGATTCGAAAGCTTCACCGAAATTTCGATCTGAATCAAATGATTCAAATCGGCTCCAAAGTTTCAATCTGAATCAAATGATTTGCGAACCTGCTCAGAAGTCTTGAACTGAATCAAATGATTCGTGAATCCACTCCAAAGTCTTGATCAGAATCAAATGATTTGCAAACCTGCACTGAAGTCTTGATCAGAATCAAATGATTCGCAAACCTGCACTGAAGTCTTGATCTGAATCAAATGATTTGCGAACCCGCTCCGAAGTCTCGATCTGAATCAAATCATTCGCAAACCTGCACTGAAATCTTGATCTAAGTCAAACAATTCACAAACTTGCACTGAAATCTCGATCTGAATCAAATGATTTACAAAACCGCTCCGTAGTCTTGATCTGAATCAAATGATTCGCAAACCTGCACTGAAATCTCGATCTGAATCAAATGACTTTCAAACCCGCTCCAAAGTCTCGATCTGAATCAAATGATTTGCAAACCCACTCCGAAGTCTCGATCTGAATCAAATCATTCGCAAACCTGCACTGAAATCTTGATCTAAGTCAAACAATTCACAAACTTGCACTGAAATCTCGATCTGAATCAAATGATTTACAAAACCGCTCCGTAGTCTTGATCTGAATCAAATGATTCGCAAACCTGCACTGAAATCTCGATCTGAATCAAATGATTTGCGAATCTGCTCCTAAGTCTCGATCAGAATCAAATGATTCGCAAACCCACTTCAAAATCTTGATCTTAATTTAAATAATTAACCATCCCGCTCTGAAGTCTCGGCCTGAATCAAATCATTCGCAAACCTGCACTGAAATCTCGATCTAAATCAAATGATTTGCAAACCCACTCCAAAGTCTCGATCTGAATCAAATGATTTGCAAATCTGCACTGAAATCTCGATCTAAATCAAATAATTCGCAAACCTGCACTGAAATCTCGATCTGAATCAAATGATTTGCGAATCTGCTCCTAAGTCTCGATCAGAATCAAATGATTCGCAAACCCACTTCAAAATCTTGATCTTAATTTAAATAATTAACCATCCCGCTCTGAAGTCTCGGCCTGAATCAAATCATTCGCAAACCTGCACTGAAATCTCGATCTAAATCAAATAATTCGCAAACCTGCACTGAAATCTCGATCTGAATCAAATGACTTTCAAACCCGCTCCAAAGTCTCGATCTGAATCAAATGATTTGCAAACCCACTCCGAAGTCTCGATCTGAATCAAATCATTCGCAAACCTGCACTGAAATCTTGATCTAAGTCAAACAATTCACAAACTTGCACTGAAATCTCGATCTGAATCAAATGATTTACAAAACCGCTCCGTAGTCTTGATCTGAATCAAATGATTCGCAAACCCACTTCAAAATCTTGATCTTAATTTAAATAATTAACCATCCCGCTCTGAAGTCTCGGCCTGAATCAAATCATTCGCAAACCTGCACTGAAATCTCGATCTAAATCAAATAATTCGCAAACCTGCACTGAAATCTCGATCTGAATCAAATGACTTTCAAACCCGCTCCAAAGTCTCGATCTGAATCAAATGATTTGCAAACCCACTCCGAAGTCTCGATCTGAATCAAATCATTCGCAAACCTGCACTGAAATCTTGATCTAAGTCAAACAATTCACAAACTTGCACTGAAATCTCGATCTGAATCAAATGATTTACAAAACCGCTCCGTAGTCTTGATCTGAATCAAATGATTCGCAAACCTGCACTGAAATCTCGATCTGAATCAAATGATTTGCGAATCTGCTCCTAAGTCTCGATCAGAATCAAATGATTCGCAAACCCACTTCAAAATCTTGATCTTAATTTAAATAATTAACCATCCCGCTCTGAAGTCTCGGCCTGAATCAAATCATTCGCAAACCTGCACTGAAATCTCGATCTAAATCAAATGATTTGCAAACCCACTCCAAAGTCTCGATCTGAATCAAATGATTTGCAAATCTGCACTGAAATCTCGATCTAAATCAAATAATTCGCAAACCTGCACTGAAATCTCGATCTGAATCAAATGATTTGCGAATCTGCTCCTAAGTCTCGATCAGAATCAAATGATTCGCAAACCCACTTCAAAATCTTGATCTTAATTTAAATAATTAACCATCCCGCTCTGAAGTCTCGGCCTGAATCAAATCATTCGCAAACCTGCACTGAAATCTCGATCTAAATCAAATAATTCGCAAACCTGCACTGAAATCTCGATCTGAATCAAATGACTTTCAAACCCGCTCCAAAGTCTTGATCGGAATCAAATGATTTGCAAACCTGCACTGAAATCTCGATCTGAATCAAATGACTTTCAAACCCGCTCCAAAGTCTCGATCTGAATCAAATGATTTGCGAATCTGAATCTGTCGTGAGAAGTGTGAACATGCAAACGTTAAATATTAACTTGACTAACGTGATGAGATTTGATGAGTGTCTGAACTGTTATATGTTCATAATTAGTGCCTCATGAGACTCAGATCAATAATATTCTAGAGAAACAGTTGTTTTATGTTCATGACCTCCAGATGCTCCTAGAGAATAAAGACTGAATCCTGGGACTGAATGTGTCACACAGATGTCAGAGCTGAAGCATCGCTGTTATCCAAAAGCATTTGAACGGTTCCATCCAGACGTCTGGATGAGCTCCATATCCCATCATGCACCAGGGCAGCATCTCATGTGTGTGCAGCCACTGCCACCCACAAACAGTGCCTTACAGGTGATGAATGCACCACTGTGTGTGTGTGTGTGTGTGTGTGTGTGTGTGTGTGTGTGTGTGTAAGAGACTGAACTTAATCGGAATTATCAGGCTTACATTACAAATCCCTGCTGGATCTCAGCACACAGTCAAAAACACTCACGCATGCCAGGAATCACTCACACGCCATTCAAGAAACTGATGCACAGCAAAATCTTAATTTAAGATGCATTTGCATCTGGTTTCCAGTCTAACTACTAATACTAAATTAAGTGCAGTTTGCTTAAAATAAATAAAATTATCTGCCAATGGGGTAAGTAAAATACTCATATATGTCATTGTGTTTATCTAGTAAATGTATATTAATTAAAGAAATTTTAGATATTTTGACTAGAAACAAAATAAAAAATACTAAGATAAGCCTTTTTTACAGTGTGCTCCTCCTCAGGGTTTTTCTTAGAATAAATATCTCAACATTCTTTACCTGAGATGCAAAAAGACAGAAAATAATGAAAAACTTCATCAAAAACCAGAGCAAATGACAATATTTGTTCAAAAAGGTGCTTTTATTTATTTTTATTTATTTATCCTTAATTTTATTTGCTGTAATGTCCATATAGGTATTATACTGTATGTACAAATGTACTATGATTATATATTATTGTTCTAAATATTATTTGTGAGTTTTGGAGCAGATATTTGCTATCTTTTTTGCTATATATTATTTAGTTTATTTATTATGTTATTATTTTATTTGTAATTAATCCAGAGAGAAAGGAACATTTTGTTTAATCTTACTTGATTTACTTTTCTGCTGTTGAAACAAGTACTATATTGTCTTTTATTTAATACCTCTCTGAACGAAAATATCAATAAAAACAGACTAAAACCAGAGCAAATAACCTGCAGTGGATTTTGTTTCTCCTCTGAATTGAGCTGATTTTTCTGAGCTCACTGTCAGATATGTGTTATGTGTTCTCTTGAGGTGTTGAAGTGTGTGTTTGTACCTTGTGCGCAGCCTGTTTATGATTCTCTTTCTTCTTTTCATCCTCCTTTCGTGCTGAAACACTCGCCGTGCGTCTCTCCTCCTCCTGCATAGCAGCAGCACAATCAGGATCCAGTTTAAACACACAAACAGCAAAACAGCACATAGAGGTATTTGTGAAGTGTGTGTGTGTGTGTGTGTGTGTGTGTGTGTGTGTGTGTGGATCAGAGAGGATTATTTTTAGATGATTTGCCATCCGCCCAGCTGTTTGTTTCCCATCATGCACTGCAGCAGTGGAGGTTTTGGTACGGGATCATTTGGACAGAGATGGAGATCAGACTATACACTCACTGTTTAAATGTGATTTACTAATAAATGTGACCCTGGACCACAAAAAAAAATCATTTTTTTGAAATTGAGATTTATACATCATCTGAAAGCTGAATAATAAGGATATAACAATATTTGGCCGAGATACAACTATTTAAAAATCTGATGGTGCAAAAAAATTGCCTTTAAAGTTGTCCAAATAAAGTTCTTAGCAATGCATATTACTAATCAAAAATTAAGTTTTGATATATTAACAGTATAAATATTACAAAATATCTTCATGGAACATGATCTTTACATGAAATCCTAATGATTTTTGGCATTAAAGAAAAATCGATTATTTTGATCCATATATTGTATTGTTGGCTATTGCTGCAAATATACCTGTACATTCTTTAGAGATGAGCTGTGTGTATTTCTATAATACTCCTGATTGTTATATGCTCAAATCAACAGTGACTGAAATTAGCTGCTGTAATAAACTCATTTAACATCATTGTTTGCTTTCAAGAGACACAATACAAGGCTCAAAAGTTAGATTTTTTTTAGCTAGGCCTATTTTTTAAAGCTACTTTTAAAAAAACATACATTCATAAAATATTTATACTGATAAATTCCCCAAAAATATTTGTAAATATTTATTATATCTATTTATTAACTACGGTTATTGGTAAATGTTACACTTTGTTTGCAAAAAATATTTGTTAATTATGCAGCTCTAATGTTACTTTGTGACAGCTACAAATAATCATAACATTCTAGAAAATAAAATTTAATCAAAATTTGCACCTCATGCTGTCATAATACCCAGTTATTTTGAAAAAACAAAACAAAACAATGTATCACAACAGAAACATGGGATTCGGTGCCTTTTGTGTCCCCAGTAAAGATAATGTTATTATTGCCTAAAAATTTTTACAGTTCTCTTTGACATAAATTATACCTTTTGACCTTTAAGCATTTTTTTTTTATAATTCTAATAATTCTACAGCATTTTAAACTGCCAAATATCATAATTTATCCTATGTCCTCAGGCCTGACATTTTGATGAATACAACACTTAATTTGAGCAATTTCATTTAAAAAAAATGGTCCACCCTGTTATATTCAACTACTGGCCCTTTAAATAAAAGTTGGAAAAAGGAAATAACAACATATCAATTCTCATCAGAGGGAAAACAACTGGATAAAGTGAGAGAGAGAGCCTCTGTTTTGTTAATTGTCTGTTTTTACTTATTTTATCTTTCTAATCTGTTCTAATCTGCAGTCAACTTCAACATGTCCACTCTGTTAAGTGGAATAGAAGTAGTTAAATAGTTAAAGTAAATAGAAATTCTTATTTGTAAAACTAGCATTTAAAAAAAAAGATATAATTCTTTATTTGACAGACCTTCTGTGTTAGCATTTTTTTGCTCAGACTTTTAGGTCAAAATGCAAAAATAAGTCAGAAAATCTAACAGGGTGGACACATTTAGTAAATGCACCCCTTAAATGTATATACCTAAGATTCCAAGAAATGTGTACTTTTCTTAGGTGTTATTGGGAATGTTGCTGGGAATGACCTATTCCCCTTAACAGGGTGGACATGGAAAAATAATGATATTTGGTGGTTTAAAATGCTCTACAATGTTTAGAATTGTTTTTTAAAAAACTTAAATTTGCTTAAAGTTTAAAAGGTGTTATTCATGTCAAAGACAACTTTAAAACTGATTTTGAAAATTAAAGGCAATAATATCATTATCTTTCAGGGTTGGGGCCATTCATGAACTGAATTGAGAATGGATGGTAAATTCCAATTCACTTCCTGGAATGGAATTGGAATTGGAATTGCATGCAGCTGACAGGAAATAGAATTGGAATGTCAGGAAACAGAATTGAAATCAAATAAATTCCATTAAATTCCACTTGAGTTTCTAAATAAAATAATTTGACTTGATTTGCTTAATAGTTTATAGTACGTTAAATATTGTAAATCACATAAACAACAAACATATAAAAGACATACAAAGTACTGTATGTTTAGTATGTTAAGCATGATCATTTCACATGCCAAATTGCAGCAAATGATGATAATTCAATGCAATAAAAAGTGAATGAAATGAATAAACGTGACTCATTTGTTTGTGAGTTGAGACATATATTATGTGCTAATCATATGTGACCCAGGACCACAAAACCAGTCATAAGGTTAAATTTTACAAAACTGAGATATATACATCATATGGTTTGTTATGATAGGACAATATTTGGTCGAGATATATCTATTTGAAAATCAGGAATCTAAAGGTGCAAAAAAATCAAAATACTGAGAAAATCACCTTTAAAGTTGTCCAAATTAGGTTCTTAACAATGCATATTACTAATCAAAAATTACATTTAGATATATTTACAGTAGGAATTTTACAAAGAATCATCATGGAACATGATCTTTACTTAATTTCCTAAAGATTTTTGGCATAAAAGAAAAATCAAAAATTTTGACCCATGCAATGTATTTTTGGCTATTGCTACAAACATACCCCAGCGACTTAAGACTGGTTTTGTGCTCCAGGGTCACATATATTGAATGTATAGTACATCCAGAAACTTATAACCACTGTCTTTCAGTTATTAATTCATAATGTACAGTTCTCATTTTTATTTACTTGCATTTGATCAACCCTATTTCACGCATTGATTGGTGTTTGCAAAGCATCATAAATAAAGTTAAAATGTATGTCTCTAAATGCAATCACAAATAAATGCTCAGAAACAGCAATAAACGGAATTCAGTGGAATTTCCCTGAATTGAATTCCACTTCCTGTAATTCCAATTCAATTCCAACTCTGTTTCCTGTAATTGTTGTTGAATTCCAATTGCATTTCCTTCTTTGAATTGGAATTGTTGAGTTCATTCCTGAATTGACCCCAACCCTGTTATCGTTACTGGGGACACAAAAGGATATCAGGAATGACCCACGTACAATATTAGAATCATTATATAGATTTTCTATTTTAGCCAAACCTGTCAAAGAGCCCATCTCTGTTTTTCATTAGTTTGTTTACATCACAACTGTGATATATACTTTTGTCAGAACAAAACAAGTCATCATTACTTCCACACAGTCTGTAAAACAGCACTGAAGTCTGACTCACTGTGATGCGCTTCATGTCGAGCAGCTGAAGGTGTGGCGAGCAGCAGCGGAGGAGAGTCTGTCTGTAGCATGACTCCAGCGCGACGGGATTCCCATCAACGCTCAGCTCACTCAGAGAGCGGCAGTGCCACAGACAGGCCAGCGCATCAAACCTACGATCAGGACGAGACAAGTTTACTTCCAGAACAAAAATTGACAGATAATTTATTCACCTCCTTGTCATCCAAGATGGGTCTTTCTTTCTTCAGTTATAAAGGAGTTATGTTTTTTTGAGGAAAACATTCCAAGAATGTTCTCCATATAGTGGACTTCTACGGTGCCCACCAATTTGAACCTACAAAATGAAATTTAATTGTAGCTTCAAAGGACATTAAATGATCCCAGCCGAAGAACAAGGGTCTTATCTAGTGAAACCATTGGTTATTTTCTAAAAAATGCATCATTTATATACTTTTTAACCTCAAATGTTTGAATGGGTACTCTGTGTACTCCGGTTCAAGACCGTTAGGGAACGTCGAAAAATTCCCATCTTATTTTCTCCTCCAACTTTGAAATCATCCTACATCGCCGCAGACGTACCGACCCAGTGTTTACAAAGTGAACATGCAAAAAAAATCTTTACAAAAAAGGTAAAACAGCGATGTAAGATAATTTTGAAGTTATAAAAGAAAATGAGATGGGAGTTTTTCAACATACCCTAACTGTCTTGAACAGGAGTACACAGAGTACGGATGTGCATCACAGAGCTAGACAAGATGAACATTTGTGGTAAAAGGTGTAATAATAGTTTTTTTCGTAAAATAACTGATGGTTTCACTAGATAAGACCTTTCTTCCTCGGCTGGGATTGTTTAGAGTCCTTTGAAGCTGAATTTTAACTGCATTTTGGAAGTTCAAACTCTGGGCACCAAATAAGTCCACTATATGGAGATAATTCCTCAAAAAACATAATGTCTTTTACGAATGAAGAAAGAAAAACATGAACATCTTGGATGACAAGGGGGGTGAGTAAATTATCTGTAAACTTCTGTTCTGGAAGTGACCTAATCACTAACATCAAGCCAGGTCACCCTTATTATTACAGTACAGGTTGTTTCAAAGCAGCTTCACGGTTATAAAAAAGAACAGTGTCATGTTACTTCCCTCTGCATGGAAGCTTGCTTCCACCATGGAAACAGAAAAAAAAATATCTAAATATTGTCTCTGCCTTAACAGTTGTCCAAATGAAGTTCTTAGCAATGCATATTACTAATCAAAAATTAAGTTTTGATGTATTTACAGCAGGAAATTTACTAAATATCTTAAATGGAACACTTTACTTCATATCCTAATGATTTTAGACATAAAAGAAAAAATCTGAAGTTGAAAGGTAACAACTTTTCAATTACAAACACATTTTACGATTATATATAAACAGAGAATTCTGAGATAAGAAAGACTGAATTGCAAGACAGAAACAAATTCAGAATTGTGAGATATGAACTTTGAATTATGAGTAAAAACTGAAGGAACGCCCAAAACTGAATTAATTAATTAATTTAACTCAGTTTTACGTACACAATGCGTGACCCCATGACCCCAGTTAGCCCCGCCCACAAACCCTCTCACACACACACACACACACACACACACACAGGCAGGGCAGTGGATGCAGCAGTATGACACAGCAGTAATGAGGGACTAACACTCGGCCGTCACACCATCAGACTGCAGCGCTCCCACCGTGACAACACAGCAAAAACACATCACTGAAACATGTTCCCATGGCTACAGAATCAGACACACTGGACGACTGTCTGAACGCCTCCGCCCTTGTGTGTGTCGTGCTGCTGCAGTATTAGGACACGACGCGTCCTCAGACAGGACGGGGTTAAAGACACGCAGATTAATGCAAATGTTACCTGCTGATGATGTTAGCGCTGAGAAACAGACGCTGCAGACGAGGAAGATTCTCCACATCCGTCTGCAGGCAAACAGAGAGACACAGAGAGATGATGCTGCATCCCACAGTCACCGGCACACCGATCAATCCGCCCGCCCGCTCTCACACACACACACACACACACACACACACACACATACACACATACACACACACTCATGCTGATGGGAGGGGCAGCGGAAGAGCAGGACGACTGCGGAGGAGGGGAGAGAGCAAGTGTGTGTGTGTGTGTGTGTGTGTGGAGAGATGCTCAAATTCAGCACACACATGCAGGAAGTGTTCAACAGCAGAAACAGCCAGTCATTGTTTTCAGCTGAGGGTTTTTCACAATCAATTTGTGGTTGCTAAGGTGATGAGGAGGGTTGCTAAGATGTTTCAAAGTGGTTGGGAATGGTTGCTAAAATGTTTCTAGGTGGTTGCTAGGATTTTAAGTATAGTTGCTAAATTGTGGTTATTAGAGAGATGGTTCTAATTGGTTGATAGGGTGTTCAGGATGGTTGCCAAGATGAATAAATTGTTGGAATATTTATATCATTAATCAGTGAAAACATAGTGCTTGATTGAATGACACAAACAAGACACGTGTGTTGTTTCTGCAGTCTGAATGTCTGCATTGATCATCCTCTCTCTCTCTCTGACTGCAGCTAAATTTAGCAACGATGTCCCAGACACTAAATGACGTCACTGTCCAGCTGATGTGCTGCACAACTTCACCAATCACACACAGACAGACAGGCAAACAACACTAATCACAGACAGACAGATGGACGGATGGACGAAGAGACCGATGGACAGACAGACAGACAGACAGACAGACAGACAGACAGACAGACAGACAGACAGACGGACTGACGGACAAAGAGACAGATGGATAGACAGACGGGCGGATGAACAGACCAACAGACAGATGGACAGACAGACAGACAAATGGAAAGATGGACTGACGGACGAAGAGACAGACGGATAGACAGACGGGCGGATGGACAGACGGACAGAGAGACAGACAGACAGACAGACAGACAGACAGATGGACAGACGGACAGATGGACAGACAGACAAATGGACAGACGGACTGAAGGACGGAGAGACAGATGGACAGACAGATGGGCGGATGGACAGACGGACAGAGAGACATACAGACAGTTCGACAGACCAACAGACAGATGGACAGACAGACCAACAGACAGACAGATGGATAGACGGATGGACAGACAGACCAACAGACAGACAGATGGATAGACCGAAAGACAGATGGATGGATAGACAGATGGACCAGCAGACAGACAGATGCACGGGCGGATGAACGGATTGACAGATTTACGGATGGCTGGACCGAAAGACAGATGGACAGACAGATGGACCAACAGACAGCCAGATGGACAGACCAACACATGGATGTTAAAAGCGCTATATAAATAAATAAAGGTGACCAACAGCAGACTGACAGACAGATGGATGGACAGACAGGCGGATGGACGAACTGACAGACAGATGGATGGACAGACAGGCGGATGGACGAACAGACAGACAGACTAACCAACAGACAAATGGATGGACGAACCGACAAATGGACAGACCGACAGATAGATGGATTGACAGACAGATGGACCAACAGACAGACGGATGGACAGACCGACAGCGGACTGACAGACAGGCGGATGGACCAACAGACACACAGACTAACCAACAGACAGATGGATGGACGAACCGACGTATGGACAGACCGACGGATTGACAGACAGATGGACCAACAGACAGACAGATGGACGGATGGACAGACAGATGTACGTAAGGACCGACAGACAGACAGATGGACCAACAGACAGCCGGATGGACAGACAGCGGATTGACAGAAGGATGGACAGAATGAAAGAAAGACAGACAAATGGATGGATGAACCAACAGACAGATGGACAGAAAGACCAACAAATGGACAGACCGACAGATAGACAGATTGACAGACAGATGGATGGACAGAATGAAAGACAGTTGGACAGACAGACAGACAGACAGACAGACAGACAGACGGATGGACGGACTGACAAATGGACCAACAGACAGACAGACGGACTGACAAACAGATGGACCAACAGACAGACGGACGGATGGACAGATGGACCAACAGACAGACGGACTGGATGACTGAGTCCTTCATTTATGTGATGGACACTAATGCATGTGCATCTCCTCACCAAACACGTGATGCTGTTGTGTCTGAGGTTCAGTTCAGTCAGACAGTTCAGACCTCGCAGATTCTCCACTCGAGTTATGCAGTTTCCAGACAGATTCAACAAACGAAGCTTCGACAAATGAGACACGTTTTCAATCTGACAGATCTGAGGAGAAAGAGAGAGATTTCTATTTCAAATAAACGCTGTTCTTTTGATCTTTCTATTCATCTGTGAATCCTGAAAAATCCCCAGTGATAATAATCAGAAATGTTTCTTGAGCAGCAAATCAGCTTATTAAAACGATTTCTGAAGGATCATTTGACACTGAAGACTGGAGTAATGATGCTGAAAATCCAACTTTGATCACAGCAATCAATTACATTCGTATAGAAATATCACATAGAAAACAGTATTTTAAATTCTAATACTATTTAACAAATTTTTTTTTGCTTTATTTTTCATCAAATAAATACAGCCTTGATGAGTAGAAGAGACTTCTTTCAAAACTCTTACCCAAACTTTTGAATGGAAATGTACAGGGTAACACCATGGTACTTTTTGTTGACTCTTTTTTGCACATTCTGTCTTGCATAACACTCACACACACGCATCTGTCATCACAACATCCAGACCACCATGCAATGAAGGATTCTGGCCTGAACGGAAGTTTAAAGCTTACAGTGAAAAGAAACAGATGCAGAGAGCTGACACATTAAATGTAGACCATTTAAAAAAGTTAGAGCCACAAAACGAGGTGCTGAACCCCGCATACATGTCCAAAAGCTGACAGAAAGCACCCAAACCAGCACTTAACGTGATTAAAATAGACTGACCCAGGAAATAAATGACAGGCGGATGCTGGAAATGATTGATCCGCCTTTAAAAAACCTGCATCCCCTCTCATGATGAGGGTTTGTGAAGGATTATTCACAGCAGTGAGGAGGCGGGGCTACTTATGCACAGCATGATCAAACCACCAATCAACCACTCAGCATTCGCCTCCACAATCACAACACAAACAAAAATATCACAAAATGTTATTTCCATTGTATTTGCATGTTATTTCACACTGACCATAATTTAATGGTAGAGATTAGTTAATTAGACACATCTAACAAGATTTGTGCACACTACGCAGCTGTCACTGTCTAATAATATTGAAATATTGCCTGAGAATCTGTACCTGATTACTGTGTAAGTCCAGAACGTCAAGTTTAGTGAGGCCGTCCACATCACAGATCCTCTGGATTCTAAAACAAACATTTATTGATCACTGAATAAAGCATTAAATACAGAGGTGTGAACAAAAAAACAGACTCAGAATGACTGAATGGAGTCGTGTGAACAGAAGAAACTCATTGAAGTCATTGGGTTCATGTGCAACTCCCTCGAGACTCAGCACAGAAGCAGCTGTGAGAGGAGAGATCCGTTACGATAAATCCCTCACGGACACAGAGAAATACTGACAGAGGGTAATGAGATCCTGTGGCATTCAGTATGAGATTCAGCAAGCTCCTCTACGAGGCGAGAGACGAGGCGTCTTCAGGTGAACATGACGGTTTCGATTTCACCTCAACAACAACAACATGAGAAATGATATAATGCACAAATGAAGCCTTATGCATTCTGATGTTTAGAAATGTCCAGGTCATATTCCTAAATGAAAAACATCAAGCCCTATTTGAGGAGCATTAAATCTTTTGTGCACTGTGTTATTCTTTTCACAACAATTATGCTGAAAATGTTACTTGAAGCATTATAAAAGTGCCGTTTATTGCATCTTATAATGCATTGTATGACCTTATGAATAATTGTAACCACATTTATAACACGCCCTGCATCACTGTTTTACCTTTATATAAGTGTTTGACTTTCTTCACAAGTTCACAGCGATGTGGGACTATTTTGAAGTTGGAGGACAACATGAGATGGGAGTTTTTTGACATAACTGTCTTATGCATGTGCATCGCAGTACTAGACAAGACAAGCATTTGAGGTTAAAAAGTATAGAAATTGTAATTTATATACTATGCATGCATTAAATGCATTAAAACATGACAAATATTCGACTGCAGAAGCAAAGAATCATGCACAATGCATTTTAACTTTAGTTATAATTATTAATTATATAATAATTATAATTATTCATTAAAAGATATAATGCACTATAATGCATTTTAAAGGATTGCTCCATTTCCAAAATAAAAATGTCCTGATAATTTGCTCACCCCCATGTCATCCGAGATGTTAATGTCTTTCTTTTTTCATTCGCGAAGAAATTGCGTTTTTCAAGGAAAACATTCCAGGATTTTTCTCCATATAGTGGGCTTCAATGGTGCTCAACAGATTAAAGATTAAAAATGCAGTTTCAGTGCAGCTTCAAAGGGCTGTAAACGATCCCAGCCGAGGAATAAGAGTCTTATCTAGCAAAATAATCAGATTTTTTCAAAGATTTTCCAAAAATCTATATACTTTTTAACCTCAAATGCTTTTCTTGTCTAGTTCTGCAATGCACATTCACAAGACAGTTAGCATATGTCAAAAAACCATCTCATTTTGTCCTCCTACTTTCGTTTAGAGCCCTTTGAAGCTGCATTTAAACTGCATTTTTAACCTTTAATCCACTGAGCACCATTGAAGTCTATTATATGGAGAAAAATCCTGGAATGTTTTCCTCAAAAAACTTCATATCTTTGCGACTGAAAAAAGAAAGACATGAACATCTTGGATGACGTGGGGGTGAGTGGATTATCAGGACATTTTTTATTCTGGAAGTAAAGTAATCCTTTAAGAAACACTTTATGTGCATCATTGGGGTTGCAAAAAAGTGACAAATTTCCAGTAAATTTCGGAAACATTTTTTAAACTTTCCAGGATTTTTTGGAATCTTCCAGGGATTTTTGGAAAGTTTCCAGAAAATTAATTGCAACCCTATTATTAGTCTTCAAGTAAAGTGTTACTGGAATTTGCTGCATAACTGTTGTGAAATTAATGCCAGTATTGCAAAACAGATTTAAAGCTTCTCAAAATGACTATTATTTATCCTTCAGAAACATGATCTAGACGTTTCCAAACATCAGAATGCAACTTATCCAATAAAACACACCAGCTTTAGTTCAGATATCAAATGCTGACAGTTTAATTGGAGTTGAGCTGGTTTTAAAAGCAGGGTGTGAGCATTCCTGTGAGATTACACAGCTATAACTAGATGAGAGAGAGTGTGTGTGACCTAGCAGCCCACCCAACCACACACACACTATACACACACTATACACACACGCACACACACACACACACACACTCAGTCTCTCTCTCTCTCTCTCTCTCTCTCTCTCACCTGTTTTTCCCGAGCAGCAGCACACGCAGTGAGGTGAGGGAGGAGATGCCAGACATGTCAATCACACGGTTGTCATAGAGATCGAGGAACTCGAGGCGCTGCAGGTGAAGCAGGTCCTGCAGGTGTGAGATGAGGTTGTGCTGCATGTTGAGGAGACGCAGGTTCTCAGCCCCGTCCAGATGAGGGACATTCGTCAAACCGCGCCTGCGGGACACAGATCACAGATCAGCTCCTCAATCATCTTCATTAGCTGCCATTTAGATGCCTAATCGCACTGGATCTGCTAAATGACTCTTTCTTGAGAAAGACTCTCCTGCCACCTGCTGGTGTGATTGTGTCATGACATGTTTATTCATACTGATCCATCAAGCTTAAAATGTACAAAAATGTACTCACCCCATTGTTATCCAAGATGTCAATGTCTTTCTTCAGAAATGTTTTTTTGAGAAAAACATTTTAGGAATGTTCTCCATATAGTGGACTTCTATGGTGCCCCTGAGTTTGAACTTCCAAAATGCAGTTTAAATGCAGCTTCAAAGGGCTCTAAACGATCCCAGCTGAGGAAGAAGGGTCTTATGTTATTTTCTAAAAAATACTAATTTATATACTTTTAAACCGGAGTCCACAGAGTACGCATGCTCATCACAGAACTAGAAAAAAAGAGACCATTTGAAATTAAAAAGTATATTAAATTATACATTTTATTTTAGAAAATGGCCAATCGTTTCGCTAGATAAGACCCTTCTTCCTCGGCTGGGATCGTTTAGAGTCCTTTGAAGCTGCATTTAAACTGCATTTTGGAAGTTCAAACTCAGGGCACCATAGAAGTCCACTATATGGAGAACATTCCTGAAATGTTTTCCTCAATAAACATAATTTCTTTATACCTGAAGAAAGAAAGACATTAACATCTTGGATGACAAGGGGGTGAGTACATTATCTGTACATTTTTGTTCTGCAGGTGAACAGTTTTTAAAAATGATAGGCTCTCATGTTTGTTACTACATTTCCTAAAGGTAAATGAACGGGATACCGGTCCAGATCCAGTCTCTCCGGACAGCAAGTGATGTCATCTCTGAAGGTGAAGGCTGACAGGAAACATGGGACAGAACTGTCACGCAGACTTCCTGTGTCACCTGAAGAGGAGTTGTTATAATAGTGTTATGTGGGTCAAAGACGAAAAAGGGTAAAAGCATAAAAACAATAAGTGTAATACTGCTTTAAATTGTTGTTGTTTTTCCCAAAAAATATAAAAAGTTTTCAGTTTAATTTAATTACATTTTTTTGTTGTTTTTTTCTGAGCAAAAAATAAATATCATATATTTTTCCCTAATTTTTTAGAAGACACCCAGTAAAATGTTATTCGGTGCCAATCTTGTCAGGCATATTTACAACAAAAAACAATTTATGACATATAAAAAGATGAATTACTTTCACCCAAAATACTAATTAGTTGTATACTAATACTAATACTATCCTAGGTTTTGCCCATTTGTCAGTAAGAATTTTTACTCATTTAAAACACAATTTAATTTAATATGCTCTTTTATTTATTTTAATATGTAGAGGTCAGAATAAGCATGTTGTTAGAATTTTTACATAAATATTGTGTTGAATGAATGACAGTGTAACATTATTTCAAGCTAATTTTGACATTTTATTCTCCAAAAACTTAAGTGAAACATTAAAAGTAGACACTTTACTTACATTTAATGTGCCCATGATGCAGCTATTAAAATAGTTCAGTTTTGGATTCTAAAGGCAAAGTGACTAGATTTTGTTTTGTTTCTTTCTTTAGTTAATTTAGAAATATGGTTGGAACATTTTATGTTTGTTAAATTCAAGCTTTTGTTTTTAAAGTAACGACAAAGCAGCCGGCGGCAATGAGTTGAGCATGTTTGATCAATTTAGCCTTCTCAAATCAACACGACTTGCCTAAAATAAAATCTATAGACATAAAACACTTGATGCATCTCACAATATTAATTTAAAGATTTAACCTAGATAGCAGTGGAAACCTAAAATATGCCATTTTTGCTCATAAGGGTAAAAGTAATACATCATTCGGAACTGCAAAAGGTCTACTTTTACTGCTTTTTTGCACTCACAATATCAACAAAACGTTGTGCTTTTGTAAAATAGCTAAAGAAAACAAACATGCACTTTCTGCCGTCTCTGTCTTAAGGAGTACTTCACCAAAATCCGTAACTCAGCGAATACTTGCCTCACAGACATGATAAATATATCTATAGAATGCTTTTAATTACTACTTTAAAACTAAATAATTCATGTAATAAAATCATGCTGTGCAAAGTTAATGTGAAAATTTTGCCTGTACTCCGCCCCCCAAAAAAAGTCTGTGGCATCAAACTTGTCTTCACATTTAACATGAAAAACAGCAAATGGCTTCAACTCAGTTAACTGGCTGATTTATGAGAAAAATAAAACAATGTTGGCAAAGTTATAGGCTTGTTGGCTTTTCTGAGGTAGGCTAAATGTTATCTAACTATTATTATGACTTAATTATAATTGTCTCATTTTTTATGTCTCATCAAATTTATGGCAATATTTGTCGTACATGTCTTATGTATTGCACTGTTTTGTACATGTGCACATGTTCACTTTGTACTGGGAGGAAGAATTTTTTTGTTGTTGTATACTTATACAATGACAAAATAAATAATAATAATAATAATAATTATTCACAAGATGTTTTATAGATGTTTTTTTAAACTCTGATCAATTTCATTAAACACTGTGTTTATTAATTTTTTAACATGCATTCAAATATTTTTCATGTTTATTTCATGCTAAACATATTAAAAAGGAAAAGATCATTGATTCACATGCCGCTTGATCTGAGGCGAATTATCTCACTACAAATTAAAGAGCGTAAAAATACATTTATTGTTTGTATTTGATCAAAAAATGACAGAATTTGTAGGCTGAGATTTGTGTGCTACAAATAATGGACTTGAAAACATTAAATATTATTTCAAATCGGTCGTTATGTACTTAAGAAAAATCAACAAGTTAACCGTGATGGAGCCCATAATAAATGGGGGTCCCACAGACATTTTTTTGCATTTATTTTTAATTTTTCTCACATCTTAATGTCTTTGACCCATATATAATAATGATCTATGCAGCTGAAAAACAACACTGACATGATGTGTTTATGTCATGTTCCTGTGATCCAGCATCTTACCACGCGTGTGAGCGAGCGCTGCTTTACTCCGAGAGGATGTGGACCCGGCGCTGTGAGCGGCCCTCTTCACGCGGTACACCTGCGGCCCCAGATCTCCCACCATCCCCACAGGAAGAGACACAGGAAGAGAGAAAACACAGCGATCCGCAGCCGTGAGCTCATTGTCGCGGGACAGGACCGGAGCACGCAGGCGTCGGAGAGACATGTGCAAACGAGCATCTGACCAACACAGAGACCAAAGAAGATTACTGCTGTTGATATGTGCATATAAACAACAAAAGATGCATAAAGATCAACTTCACTTACATCAATGGCAAAAAAGTACCTGTTTTGGATGGGTCCACATTTAGTGCTTTCTGAAGGTCATTTGATAACCTCAGACCCAGCTGACGAAAGAAAAGGATGATAATATTCCAGTTATTACCAGTTTAGATGAAACATGTGCTCATATACTGTACATATGGCTCAAAGATGTCAAAAGAAATTTACAAAAGTGATTTTATGTCCATAGAAAGCACATTAAACGTAAGTAAAATTTCTATTTAGAATACAATTGGTTGAAATAATGTTACATTGTCATTCAGTGTAGCACAATATTTATGTAAACAACATGCTTATTCTGACTTGCACATGTTCAAATATATAAAAGAATAAGGGAGCATATTTAATTTAATTTAGCCTTTTATTTATTTATTGTGTTTTTAATGAGGAAAACATTTGTACTGACAAACGGGCAAATTTTAAGAAAATTTGGGGTGAAAGTAATTCGTCTTTTAATATGTCATAAATTGTTTTTTGTTGTAAATATGCCTGACAAGATTCTCACACTAAATGACATTTTAGTGGGTGTCTTCTGTAAATTAGGGAAAAAGTTATGATATTTATTTTTTGCTCAGAAAAATGCTATTAAATTAAACAGAAAACTTTTTAATATTTTTCGTAAAAACAACAACTTAAAGCAGTATTACACTCTTTGTTTTTATGCTTAGTCCCATTTTCGTCTTTGACCCATAAATATATATATAAATGATACGTTATTGTTCAAAAGTGTGGGGTCAGTTAAGAATTTAATACTTTTATTCATCAAAGATGCATTAAACTGCTTATAAAAGTGACATTAAAGACATTTATAACGTTACAAAATATTTCTATTTGAAATAAATGCTGTTCTTTTGAACTTTCTATTCATCTGTGAATCCTGAAAAATATAATGCATAATGGTTTCCACAAAACTAGAAATTTTTTCAACATTGATAATAATCAGAAATGTTTATGGAGCAGCAAATCCGCATATTAGAATGATTTCTGAAGGATCATGTGACACTGAAGACTGGAGTAATGATGCTAAAAATTCAGATTTGATCGCAGAAATAAATTACATTTAAAAAAATATTCACATAGAAAACAGGTGTTTTAAATAAGAATAATATTTCACAATTTTCACTGTATTTTTTATAAAATAAATGCAGCCTTGGTGAGCAGAATAAATCAAACCATATTTTATATTTATATTGAAAACACCAAAATATTGTGGACTACCATGGTATTTCAAAAGCACATTTTTTAAAATTACATCCAAAATAAATTAATAAACCTGGAAACATCATGAACATCGTTATTTACACTAAATGAAATCTATATAAACATTTGAGAAAAAATCAGTAATGATTTTTTCATTGAAATCACCATAAAGTGAGTATAATAAATGCATAAAAAAATAAATACTTACATTTTAAATAATGCAAATGCAAGAAAAAACTTATTTGTTTCACAGCAAATTTTATTTTACTTTTTATTGGAGCCCATCATTTGTTTAATTCTAGAGTTGTTCGAAATAATGTGCCACTATTATCCAGAAACAGACAAACTTTCCTGTATGAGACACAAAGATGCTGTTCATAGAAACTGAAGACTGACTGAACACGAGCTGATGAATAACCATAAGAAATTAAATGCCTGTGGAGGAAAAAAAGTCTGTAATTATAATGTATACATTATAAGTTGGCCCCTAATGTTTCTTAGAAATCACTGAAGCATTGAACATGAACTGAATTCAATGTCCTCAGAGCAAAACCTGTAATTCATGCACTCTGGGGAGAAATGAGAGAGAAAAAGAGAGTCCAGCCAGACATGAAAGACAGATATAATAAGATTAGAGAGACTATGGGAAATTACTCTTATTATATTTCATTTGGGTGTCATACTATAGAAGCCCATGTCTGCCACTGGATAAAAACATAAAAAGGTAATTGGGACTTTTCATCTTACAGCTTGGACTCTTCCCCCTGCAATTCTGAGAAAAAAGTCAGAATTGTGAGCTATAAATGTTGTTCTTGCCATTACAAGTTCACAACTCACAATGGTTATATTTTTTCTGAGAATCTTGCAATTGCAATTCATTGGTTTTCTGAGACAGGAAAAATTTTTTTATAAACCCACAATTTTGACTTTATATCTTGCATTCAGTAAATTAAAATCTGAATTGTGAGCTATAAATGTTGTCCTTGCAATGACAAAAACACATCTTGCAATTTTTATATTTTTTTTCTCTGAATTCTAAATGTACATCTTGCAAGTGCAATTCTTTGTTTTTTTTTTGTGACAGGAAAAAAAGTTATAAAATCACAATTCTTACTTTATTTCCTGCATTCTGTCAAAAATAAGTCTGAATTGTGAGCTATAAATGTTGTTCTTGCAATAACAGGACAGGAAAAAATTACTTATAAACGGACAATTCTGACTTTATATTTTGCATTCTGTGAAAAACAAACGTATGAATTGTGAGCTATAGATATTGTTCTTGCAATTACAAGTTCACATCTCACAATGTTTATATTTTTTCTCTGAATTCTAAATGTACATCTTGCAACTGCAATTCTTTGGTTTCTGCGACAGTAAAAGAAACATAAATTCACAATTTTGACTTTATATCTTGCATTCTGTAAAAAAAAAAAAAAAAAAAAAAAAATCTGCATTGTGAGTTATAAATGTTCTTGCAATTAAAAGTTAAAATCTCACAATTTTGATATTTTTTCTCCAAATTCTAAATGTACATCTTGCAATTGCAATTCTTAGATTTCTTCGACATGAAAAACAAAGTTATAAACTCATAATTCTGACTCTATATCTTGCATTCTGTGAAAAAGTCTGAACTTTGAGCTATAAATGTTTGCAATTTAAAGTTAAAATCTTGCAATTTTGATATTTTTCTCTGAATTCTAAATGCACATCTTGCAATTGCAATTCTTTGGTTTCTGACAGAAAAAAAATACTCACAATTCTTTTTTTCATATTTTGCATTCTGTAAAAAAAGTCTGAATTGTGAGCTATAAATGTTCTTACAATTAAAAGTTAAAATCGCGCAATTTTGATAATTTTTCTGAGAATTCTAAATGCACATCTTGCAATTGCAATTCTTAGAATTATGCGATAGGGAAATAAAAACGTATAAACTCACAATTCTGACATTATATCTTGCATTCTGTGAAAAAAAGTCTCTATAAACTCAGAAAAAAACAATGAATTATAATTGTTTTATCCCATGCATCACTCACCGGTCTGTGGGTCAGTCTTTCAGGTAGTAATGAGCGCACCGCTGCCAGATGCTGTTTATAGCTGTGAACCTGAACACACACACACACACACACACACACACACACACACACACACACACACACACACACACACACACACACACACACACACACAAAATGCACATTAAAATACACTCAAATACTCGGAAATACAGTCAAATCATCCACACATGAGAGGAGACACCATAGTAATGTTATGTCACTCTGCATGGAATGACTTTAAATGCTTGTCACACTGATCTACAATGGTACTATGATACTCCAAGGTACTTTAAACATGGTATTACCATGGTACATGGTAGTTTTGATGTAAAGTACATTCGGATTCTCAGTGCTGAGACTATCTGCAGCTTTGTGTCTATCTGCATGTGTTTCTGAAGCAGCAGCTGGTGATTTTGGCAGATCTGCTGGTAATTCAGCTCTTGATCATCAGGCAAACTCTTACCGCAGGCGGCAGGAATCGCCCAGATGCCGCTTGACGATGACGCCCCTCCTCCTCCTGCTGCTGCTGCTGCTTATACGAGCGCATGACCTTTCCTGTCACAAAGTTCACGAACATCCGCAAGTCACTGCAAGTTTACGATAATAAGCCTTGAGAGGGAAAATATATCGCATGTCCAGCGTTTCACAAGAAGACTCATGGACAGCGCGTCACTGCGCGTCCTTAGCAACGAACTTTTAGTAAACAGTTACGGGGACTTCCGGTGACAAGCGCGGAAGCTCGCTGCTGTTCTTTTTGTGATTGTACGAGACTTCCGCAAAACTTTCAGTTTCACATTTTAGCATCATTATATATATTTTTTTAAAATAAAGACCGTATTTAGAGCTCCTCTCCTAACTATTTATTTGTTAAAGTGCAATTGTGAAATAAAAATATGAATAAAACACCGTGCTCTTATGGCATATCACTAACGATGTACTATATTTTGAATAACAAGGATAGATTATACAAAAATAAATAATTTTTTTTATTACTGGTTTGAAAATATATTATAGTAGTAGGCACTAGGCAGCTCCTAAAAAATAATATTTTATTAACATATGTGACCCTTGACAACAAAACCAGTCATAAATGTCATATTTATATTTATAAATAAGCTTTCCATTGATATAATATGGTTTGTTAGGATAGGACAATATTTGGTTGAGATACAACTATTTGGAAAATCTAATCTGAGGGTGCAAAAAATCTAAATATTGAGTAAATCCCCTTTAAAGTTGTCTAAATGAAGTTCTTAGCAATGCATATTACTAATCAAAAATTAAGATTTGATATATTTACGTTAAGAAATTGACCAAGTAGCTTCACGGAACATGATCTTTACTTAATATCCTAATGTTTTTTTTGCCATAAAATGTATAATTTTGACCCATACAATGTATTTTGTCTATTGCTACAAATATACTTGTGCTACTTTTTTTAGTTTTAATTCTTCTCAGAAGTGCATCACAGGTCAAAGATTTGAATTTTGTAGAGTTCAAGAGTAAAAATTTTTATTGGTAATACAAATATTAAACAAAATAGAGTCTCAAATAACTACATTATGAATATGACATTGTTTATCCTCCAGCTCACTTTTTCTGGTCTTCTGGTCTTGGAGATGTGAAGTGGTGTAAACAGTGGACAAATTCTATAATAATAACAATAAAAATGTTTCTTTTAAAATAATGCATAGCATATATCTAGTAAAACATGCACTGGAATGCTTTAAATTAGAATATATATATATATATATATATATATATATATATATATATATATATATATATATATATATATATATATTTTTTTTTTTTTTTTTTTTATTGCAGAATTAAATCTTCTGATTTTTCGTCTGTGTAATATTTAAAAAAACAATAATACAGCAAAATGTTATTGCAATATAAAATAATGGTTTCTATTTTAATATACATTAAACTATTTTTTTTCCTGTGATGTAAAGCTGAATTTTCATCCATTTTTAATTTACTCCAGTCTTCAGTATCGCTTGATCCTTCAGAAATCATTCTAATATACTGATTTATTATTAAAATGATCAATGTTGGCAAAAGTTGTGCTGCCAAATATTTTTTTGGAACCTGTGATTTTGTTTCAGGATTCTTAGATGAATAACAAGTTAAAAAGAACAGCATTTATTCAAAATATAAATATTTTCTAACATCTTTGCATCACTTTTTTATCAATTTAACACATCCTTACTAAATAAAAGTAATAATTTCTTTCAAAAAATGAAAGAATAAAAATGTACTTACCACAAACTTTTGAACAGTAGTGTATGTTGTTAGAAAACCTTTCTTTTTTAAATAAATGCTGTTTTTTAAAACTTTTTATTCATCTAAGAATCAACAGGTTCCAAAAAAATATTATTTTTATTCATCAAATAATCCTTTTTTATTCAATTTATAAAAAACTTTTGACTGGCAGTGTATAATAACATTATTTATATATTTATTTATTTATCTGTATCCCACTCTTTTTCTTATTAGATTCTCTTAATGTCTGTATTTCTTATTGGAGACTTGCAAAAACTAAATAAAACAAAAAAATAAAATAACAAAGTGAATTAAATGGTCAATGCTAATTTGCTAAACCAGTCTGTTTATGTTTGGATAAT